>NC_143030.1:17117092-17399592 GCF_057628025.1 Oncorhynchus mykiss
GGAACATTGCACTCACTGTTCAAGATAGAGAGCTGGAGAAATTCTGGGAATGTCTACACAAGGAAATGTTCTGACATTTTTATATGCTACTAAGCCGTGTCGTGATCATTTCCTCGTTTGAAGACTGCTCGAGCAACATAACAGAAAAGGGGGGAGGACAAGGAACACATTTGGGTGGAGTTCAGTCAACCTCATCATGTCAAGAAACCATCAATTGTTTTTTTAAGACAGAGTGGAAAGCACCATCACGTGACAAATGAGAAGGTAACCAAGAACAAGGAAGACATTAACATGCTGTGCCAGGCCCAGTGATGGTTCACACACTGTGGTAGCATTGCCACTGGATCTAATGTTCAAGAGAACATAATCAATGAAATAAACATTTTATTAAAACAATATAGCCATTAAGAGATTCTAAAGTACAGTTTACAAAAATATGTCAGAAGAGCTTGAAAATCAAGTAAAAACTATCAATCTTCTCCAATAACAGTTCAAGTAATGTCATTTAACCCACATGTTTATAATATGAGAGAAAATATTAAGGGAGATAATAAATGTTCTCTAAAACATTGACAACACTATTGATAGGCAGTGAATAACGTGCCCACTGGTCAAATCAACATTGTTTCATAGTACCCACAAAACACCAGTCTCAACGTCAACAGTGAAGATGAGACTCCGGGATGCTGGCCTTCTAGGCAGTTGCAAAAAAAAAAGTGTCTCAGACTGGCCAATAAAATGCAAAGATTAAGATGAGCAAAAGAACAGACACTGGACAGAGATACTCTGCCTAGAAGGCCAGCATCCCAGAGGTGCCACTTCACTGTTGATGTTGAGACAGGTGGTTTGCAGGTACTATTTAATGAAGTTGCCAGTTGAGGACTTGAGGCATCTATTTCTCAAACTAGACACTAATGTACTTGTCCTCTTGCTTAGTTGTGCACCGGGGCCTCCCACTCCTCTTTCGATTAAGGTTAGAGCCAATTTGCGCTGTTCTGTGAAGGGAGTAGTACACAGCGTTGTACGAGATCCTCAGTTTCTTGGCAATTTCTCGCCTGGAATAGAATGACGAGTGTCAGAAGAAATGTCTTTGTTTCTGGCTATTTTGAGCCTGTAATCAAACCCACAAATGCTGATGCTCCAGATACTCAACTAGTCTAACGAAGGCCAGTTTTATTGCTTCTTTCATCAGAACAGTTTAGCACAGTTGAAGGATTACGCAAATGGAAAACCGCTGGCCTCCTGTGAACCTAACATTACACCAGATCGTTACCATCATTACCTCTTTCACACATCGCCAAAATGTTATATTGTCCTTTTTAACTTAATTACTGACTAAAACAGTAAGAGACTTAATTCCTTCCAGCACTCAATGAAAAGCACCAAATAAACCAATTTTCGCCAAGACTTATTTTGTTTGTGTCAAATATTAACCACATTATGCATTTGGGAATGCTGTATTCACTTCCAAATCATACACTAAACAGTCTTGCAAAATGTGTGCACTTCTGTCCTTTAAGGTTAACATTCAACAGTTTTTTCAACAAATGCATGTAGAATATTTTTGCCAACAAAAAAAAACAAGGCTCATTAAGAAAAGGATTTGTGCATGACTTCTGTCATTTCAAGTTTAGCAATTCTAAGTGCAACAATTAAACACATTTATAAAAATGTAATAAAATAGACATTGGAACATACAAAATATGTGGCCCGTAATAAAAACAAAGTTAACAAATAATCCAGCAAGATGTGCATGACTGCAACAAAATGAATTTTAACACTGTTTTAAACACTGAATTATTACATTCTACACATGCGCATTGCAAATAATGTACAAATAAATCAGAAGTAGTGAAAAATGACTGCAATGTTGCTTGCACAATCTTTTTGCCATTTTGGTTAAAAAAAAAAAAAAATTAAATACAAGTGCTACATTTTAAGGAGGCTATAACCATTAATAACGTATTTATTCTATTTAATGAACATGTGTTCAACAACACCGCTCTGTGTCTGCTCCACCAACACACAAATGTAGGAGACTTTCAACCCATGAGACCATCTTAGTCTCAGTCCATTGAGCAAACTAAATTAAATAGTTATTTTGAAAAATTGTATGACTTCTAATTTTCAACTTCCAAAGTTAAACACAAAAAAAATATGCATTACAAATTCCAGGCGTCAGTCTTCTTCAAGCTTAGTCACTCCAGAAGCTTGTTTTTTAGGATCCGCGCCTTGGACGACAACCTCTGCCCATCCAGATTTAGAAGAATATTCTGCAGGATTTCAAAAGTGCATTAGAGCTCTGGTGGGTAGCTTAGGTTCAAACCGTATATCAGTCCAAATAACAGCGCACACGCCATTGCAATGTTCCCCAAACCACACTGAGGACCTCCAAACCTTCAATCAGGACACCGATGTCCTCTGGGTCATCTCCAGGCTCCGCTCCCTCCTTCTGTATGACATCACAGTTTGCTCCATGGAAGCGTTGGACTTGAGGTCTGTGGAGTAAAATATGACTAAACACAATTTCTGAGTCTAGACAAAGTATGGCAAGAGACTGGAGGCAAGACAGTTAAATATGCTGATTGCTGATCATAAACATTTACAATTTTATGAAGAAAAGTAAAAAATTAAGTCATAGTTGGAGATGTACAGAAGTAATACAGATGCATACATGTCAAAAATACTACAAATTGAAATCTAAGGTTGGACATCCCAGTGAGAACTGAAAGCATTCATTGGAGAACTAGGGAAGGAAGTAACATCTAGTGTATGTAACTCACCATATATTCCTTCACAAGTTTCTCATGGTCTTCGTTTAGGTAGATGCACAAGGACTTGAGGACGCATGCCCGTCTTGTATGTATTGTGTCATCCTGAGGAAAAAAGGGAACCCATTCTGATAATACTCAGCATTTTGAAAAAATAACTCTGCAGTCTTGATAACAAACTGCAAGTTTTGAAAAGTTTTGAGCATGGTTATTGTGTGGTAGACAACACTTAGGTCCCAGGAGCCCAAAAGACAAGTACTCAACATCTATATAAGATCTCAACCAAATCAGACATGAAATGAAGCAACCACACACACAGGGTGGATTTCATTTTGACCAAAGAGTTCACCATGTGATCTGACCAATTACTTCCTCATCCCTGGCTGAAGCTGATGTAATCCATATAATCACGATGAAGTGTTTTAATTAAGTGAAAACCTACATATTCTTGGCACTTTTGCCCATCATATGTCTAGAGAATTATGCTCATGCAATTGTCATGACAGGGGCATAACAAATATTTTATAAGCATAGGTCTACCCATTTTAATACAAACCTTGGACATGGCCACCATGAGATGTATCCTTTTTCTTCCAAACCTTTGCATCGAAAGATCTCCACCATGTGTGGAGAGTACCCGGTTGAGCTCAACAAATAATGTAGATAGCAGAGGTGCAGTAGATATGCGCATGAACTCATTCATCTGAAAACATAAAAATTCAAATGCACTTGTCACTCACCCTATCAGAACATCACAACAGTATACACAGGAAGACAGGAAGGATGAACAATTAATTACTAGCCGTTTGATCACTATATTATATCAACATCAGTGAGGGGAGACAACTGGTCAACACTTTGATTTGTCACCAGCTTCCTTTTCTTGTGTGTGTGTGCACACTGGTGGCATATATAAAACCTGAGCACATATAGGACACACACTTCTTTCTCAGTGAACAGAGCTGGACATCTGGTTTTGAAGTCTGCAACCAAGGGCTGTCCTTGAAAAACTTCTTGCCTTCTGTCACTATACGGTCATTGTTTCTCTTCTTAATCTCTGAAAGTAGTGCAATTCTCTCATTTTCCAGACTCTGTGGTTTCTCCTTTCGGATGCTGCGGACAGTAATTGACTTCTGCTTTTCTGGGCTTTTTCACATTCAACACTGGCAGATATTCGTCTTGGGCCTTGTTCTTTAGTGAATTTATCATCACCTCAGCACATCCCAGGCCTCTTAGGGTGAGGGGTCCTCTCAGGATCACTCACCCTGTGTCCCCACCCCATTCCTCACTGGAAACTTGGCACCTGAAACACTGTAGTGCTTTTGAAACAAAAACTCACGGGATAACAAATTCCGAGCATGAATATCTGGCAACTTCAGAAGAACAGACAGGGTCAGTGAATCCATGTGTTTTTGGAACACTTCACATGATATGTCACATGGGGATTTTCAAGTGATGACATTACCTTTCACATGTGGATTCAATTGAGTCAGAATAACTGATAACTAAAATAGCAGTGCTAAGTGCAACATAATGGCACCAGAGAGGATGGTCACCATTTTACAGGCTCCTGACCAATTGTGCACTTTGTGGGTTTTTTTTTATGTGACCGAAAAGTGCTTCTGGACATAAGAACAGCAATTACTCACCTCAAACTGGATGAAGATTTTTTTTTTTTCGTAATGAGTCAGATGTGAAGACCATTAGGCGGGTAAACAAGGACATACGACAATCAATGCTGAAGCAGGAAACAGAGCGGGGAACCAGACATATAGAGGGAAGGTAATGACAGAAGTGATGGAGTCCAGGTGAATCCAATAATCACTGATGCCTGGCGCGGGGGAAAGCGGGAGCAGGCGTGACAATACGAGTATCTATTTCTTTATTAACTGCTCAACACAGAATGGCCGCATGTGCACACTGCCTCAAATATTTTGGGAGAAAATATTTATATTTTATTCAGCTTTGTTCAATTGTATTGTCACAGTTGTAATAATGAGGAAACCAAGGCGCAGCGTGATAAGCGTACATAACTCTTTTAATAAAGAGAGAATCCTGAACAAACCGTGAAGCTATATGACTAGTGCAAACAGGTAACTAAACCTAGAATAACAACGCACAAACTATCCAAGGAATATGGCTACCTAAATATGGTCCCCAATCAGAGACAACGATAAACAGCTGCCTCTGATTGAGAACCAATCAAGGCAACCATAGACATAAAAACACTGAACACCTAGACAAGGTAACCCCATAAACATACACAACCCCCTAGACAATACAAAAACTACACAAACCAGCCTCGTCACACCCTGACCTAACCAAATAATAAAGAAACAAAGATAACTAAGGTCAGGGCGTGACATGTATACTTGATACTATAAAATAATATAAAATAATGCCACGGAATGATGAGCAAATTTTGCCTGCTAAATTAACTAGTGTATCCCACAGCCATTTGGCATAGCCAGATCAGGACCCAACATAAAGACAACTCATAGTATGCTATTCTTTTCTTCTGAAATTGACTACATTTCTGCATATCATGCATCTTTAGACCTGTCTAAAATATATCATGGATTATTGTGAAGGTGTAGGCTATATTACATGGCTTTACATCACACCCTGGCCATAGAGAGGCTTTTATTCTCTATTTTGTTTAGGCCATGGTGTGACTAGGGTGGACATTCTATGTTCCTTTTTCTATGTTTTTATATTTCTTTGTTTTTGGCCGGGTATAGTTCTCAATCAGGGACAGCTGTCTATCGTTGTCTCTGATTGAGAACCATAATTAGGTAGCTCTTGCCCACATGGGTTTTGTGGGTAGTTATTTTCTGTTTAGTGTGTTTTGCACCTGACGGAGCTGTTGCAGTTGTTTCTTGTTGTGTTCAGTTTAATAAATAACATGAACATGCTGCACCTTGGTCCTCACCTTCTTCCACCAATGGCCACTTTATTCGGCCTTTTAAAATGTCTTGTAGACTATGTGTAAGCCAGGAGATGCAAAATGTGTTCATGTTCATTAACAGTCAATTACCGTGAGACCGACAGTTCTTATTTTTGACAATCACCGGCTGACAAAATGTTGTGACCGCCACAGCCCTAGTTATTACTGACTAAAGGTGTCTGACTTTAAAGTAAGCACACTGTCATGCGATGTAGAGTCTTTATGGATGTGTTTTGAATGACCAAAGGGGTCTCACTTCAGACAAAGTATTACAGGACACATAAAGTGTCAATAAATAGCATAGAACCTTCTGCTGATTTCTGAAGGTTGTCATGGTTCACAGGTTACTGTAGAGTGTGAGAGGTATTTAGATGGGCAGTTGGATCTGCCAAGCTTGTGTGTGTGTGTGTCAGAGCCAAGATGGTTTGGAGGAGTCCAACCTGAGACTACCTAGCCACCAGGTATTCCTCTTCTGTTCCCAGGCTGGAAGAGCAGGGCTTGATTACAAACTGCTACGATGGCGGCCACATTTTTTGGTCTGATCTTTCAGCGGGAAGAGGGTGAATGTGTCAAAGACCTGACTGGGTCCAGCACCACATGGTATGGCTCGTTATATTGTTGTTTGTGTACTGAGGAACATGTAACTTGGTTCCAGAAGAAAGCCAGGTTGACATGTATTGTCATGATCTTGCCCTGGAAGTAGAATTGAGCGATTGCCACTGGATGGGCCAGCTGCAAAGTCAAAATTGGCTTAATTGTAAAAAATATCCTGAAAACGAAAATGTGCTTTTAGGTCTTAATCTAAGGTTAGGTTTAAAACCGTATGTTATGACTTTGTGGCTGTGCCATTTAGTGACCTCTCTGATGAGCTGCCTCAAGTACATAAGTCATCCCAATAAATGCCAACCTACGTGTGTTTGTGTGTGTGTGTGCGTTCGTGCGTGTGTGTTTGCGCTCTCTGTGTGTGTGTGTGTGTGTGTGTGTGTGTGTGTGTGTGTGTGTGTGTGTGTGTGTGTGTGTGTGTGTGTGTGTGTGTGTGTGTGTGTGTGTGTGTGTGTGTGTGTGTGTGTATTTGCGCTCTACGCTGTGTGTGTGTGTGATCCTTCTGACCCATAAAGAATGTGTTGTCCCTTTCTCTTGCTCCAGAATGCATAATGGAGGAGAGGTGCCAAGGCTTTGGGATGTCTTGACATGAGAGAGGCCTTGGATTGAAGCAGCTCAAACAGGCTTCAAGTCAGGCACCAAGATGCCCAGAACAGTTCCCTTTTACAGTTCATTAAGGACGCAACACTTTATTACATACAGTAGCTAAAACATGCAAGGAGACATGCATGGAGACTGTCTTTGCAACATGTGTGCTGTTATCTCTGAGACAGACATAGTCTCATCTAGGGTGCAACTTATAAGCACTTAGTATTAGCCATATACAGAATCCCACAGTTTGACCAACTTTGGACAAACAACATTCCATTGATTTCGGACATTCATTATTTCATGTTCATTCATCATTTATGAAGGAAATAAGTATGGCATGTAAAAAGAGAGATGGGTCATTAATGTAACCCAAGATCAAGATAAGGTTATGGAAATTCTATCCCCAGAACCACAGCAAGAGCCATCATCAGACCAAAGCAATATGAACCACATAGATAGTGGTAATGCAATAATAATAATATATATAGTAGTATTGTAATAATATATAGTGGTAATGTCATAATATATAGTGGTAATGTCATAATATATAGTGGTAATGTCATAATATATAGTGGTAATGTCACAATATAGTGACGTTGCCATTCTGCCCTTGAGCAGTTAAACCCCCCCAACAAAAAACCTGCTCCTCGGGAACCGATGACATGGACGTCGATTAAGGCAGCCCCCTGCACCTCTCTGATTCAGGGGTTGGGTTAAATGTGGGTTAAATGTGGAAGACACATTTCAGGTGAATGCATTCAGTTGTACAACTGACTAGATATACCCTTTCCTCTCCCAGATACCCCAGCGTTTGGCTGTGGAGGAGCAACACAATCCCTCCGACGCTCTAAGCATGCCATAACCCAACTGATCCCCTAGTCACATGCACTGGGAGGTGGCATCCAATGTCTTGGAGAAAGAAGCCTTGGGATTCGAGGAGCTCGAACAGGCTCCAAGCTTAGAACATTCCCCTTTTTACGGTTCCAGGTTCTTGACCTTCTCTGCTTCAAGTGTAATACACAGTACAAACTACAGAGAAATGAATACAAACACAGAGCAATTATTTGAGAAAACAAGTCAGGAAATAATGAATGCTGATAAAATGTTATGGGCAAACAAAGAGAATATGGGAGAATGACAAGATGCAGTCAGTGTAGGTCATTCATCTCCATCAACTAACATAACCAGAAAGGTATTGCATGGTCAAATTGGGGACATACTGTTGCAACTCTGAATCGAAAAAATGAAATGAAAATTGTTATTATTAGTCCCTACCGTGGGACAACTTTGAGGGATGAGAACATGGACCAGAAACAGAGACAATTACTTATCGTTTACTGTGAGGTCTGATCTGTATGACTTCAGGGGTTTATATATAGCAGCCTGTCTGGTTGAGTGGGGGTTTATAAATGGTTCTGTCAAACAGGAGTTAGAACACACAAGAAGAGGGAAGGGAAGGAGGAGACAACGTAGATACCTGACCCTGTAGAGAGTGGGGAAGAGAACTGCACTAAGATCACACACAGTCAGTCAGATAGCGAAGGCTGAGAGCTCTTTTAGTGTGGCTACAAATTTGTGTAGTATTTTTTATAAAAATAAAAATAAATTATATAATAGTAAGCTGCATGTGTATGGAGGCAGTGTTGGACATTTGTTGAGATAAAGACTGTTGCTGTTGGAAGCGATGGCTTTATCTGGACCATGCTTCCAGAGGGGTTTGGAGGCTCTATGGAGGCAGGATGAAGAATTTAGGGGGGATAAGCACAATATAGATCGAGATGGAGAAGAGTGTGCAGGAGAAGTGAAAGAAAAGGATTGTGGGGATCAGGTGAACACAGAAGAAGAAGATAAAGATGATGAAGCATTTACAAGGGAGGAAAACAGTCAAATACATCTAAAGAGAGAGACAACTGAAGAAGAGGAGGATGAGCTTCAAGAAGTGAACAAAGAGTGGACAGCTGTTGGGGGGCAGAAAGGTGGAATAGAGGATGTGGATTCAATAAGGGTATACGGCAGAGACTCCTATACAAGAGAAATGTTCCAAACCCTGCAGCAGCTCAGGGACTCCTCTCTCCTCACTGACCTGACTCTGAGCACTGAGGCTGGGCAGCGTCTCCACGCGCACTCCCCTGTCCTGGCTGCTGTCAGCTCCCTCGTACACCAGAGACTGCAAGAGAGGGATGAGGAGAACGAGAGGAGAGATGTTGACATGTATATACAGACAGAGATATCCATCAGTCTGGGTCCTGAGGTGGGGCTTGTGGGGCTGGCAGGGGTGCTGGAGTTTGCCTACACTGGGGCCTTAGCAGCTCTGAAAAGACACACACTGGCCCAGATACAGACTGCAGCTACAACACTAGGGGTCCCCAGAGTTCTACAACTCTGCAGTGAAGAGGAGGAGAAGATGAAGAAGGGAGTAGAGACGAGGGCAGAAGAGAAGAAGATCTCTGCTGAAAAACAGATGAAGGTCAGTCTTCAGTCCATCAGACAATTGTGGACAAAGAGAGTGGGCTGTGATGTAGAGCTGGAGGTTGGTGGGGCATCATTTCATGGTGAGTAGACTGAAGTCACAATACATCACGACTATGTACTGTAGAATGATATATTTTCACAATTTCACAGTATAACTCCAACCTCATAGTATGGAATTATACACTGAGCGTGCAAAACAGGAACTCTTTCCATGACATAGATTGACCAGGTGAATCCAGGTGAAAGCTAGGATCCCTTATTGATGTCACATAAATTCACTCCAATCAGTTAAATTCACTCCAATCAGTGTACTGTAGTTGAAGGGGAGGAGACACATTAAATAAGGATTGTTAAGCCTTGAGATAATTGAGACATGGATTGTGCCAATCAGAGGGTGAATGGGAAAGAGAAAAGATTTAAGTGCCTTTAAATGGGGTATGGTAGTAGGCAGAGGTGTTGACTTGAGCAACATGACTTGGACTCGAGTCAGAAATATGATGACTGCAAATTGACATTGACTTTAACACCAATGACTCGTGATTTGACTTGGATTTGAGCCTTTTGACTCGACCTGACTTGATACCCTCCCCAACCCTCCCCAAGCCCAAATATAAAAATGATGCTATTAAAAAAGTGTGCAGCGCATCAACTCTTCATTTAACCGATTACATTTTGAATCGGACAGCAGCCAATCAAATTGTGCCAGCTGAGAAAAAGTTGTGCGTGGCAGTGCAGAGGAACGTCGGCGGGTGAATTCAGATGGAGCCCATGGAAAGACACCCCAAATTATTATTTTTGGATATAAAGACACAATACATTTTAGCAAAGGTGTCAGCTAGAGATGACGTGCAGGAGCATGCCGGGATTTGTAGTCTTGCATGATGTCTACTTTTATGCTAATTATAATTTTTGAATCTGAGAGTAAATCGAGCTGAATATATTGATAAAAGTCACATTGTACGAGGGAGATTTACATGGTTATCGAAACGTCAAGCCAGGGTAAGCCTACACAAAACACAGCCCTTATTTTTAAGAGTTTCTAAAATCCACTATGAGAAAAATGAACGGCAAAAGTAAGGATTGGAAACATTTCCCTGTTTGACCGCTAGGTTTTATGGGTATTATGACACCTCCACTGTTGGGCTCTATTCTCCCGCTAGAATGTAAGATGGGCTATGTATCTTCTAGTGATCTATTCAGGGCACAACTTTCACTGGGGACTGGGGGTATATGCCCCCCCCCCCCCCACATTCTGAAATTGCATTGTTGTCTCCCCCAGTTTTACCATTGGAATGTGATACAAACGAGACAACGGTGTGCTTTAGGACCATGTGGACACATCCAAGAGGTCGAGTAGGCTGTTTGGAGTTTTTATCCGACTGGATAAATAAAATAATAATCATGTCCCCCCCACTTGTAATTCCAAAGTTGCTCCCCTGGATCTCTCTAAGTGAGCGACAGGGAAATCCTGCTGGTTTGTCAGTCTGCTGTCTGTCCCGCCTCTCGGTACCTGTATTATTTTTGGGCTCTGTGGTTGGCTGTGCGTTGTGGTTGGCTGCTGTCACATTTATTATGTCATGTAAGTGGTAACGATGATTTGAAATCTACTCATGTGTTGTTTTGTGGAACATTCATTTATTTGATTTAGCGTGTTTCATAGGCCTATATAGCCAGCCACGGAGTCGGGCACATAGGTCATTTACTGTACTTCGATTGACGACCAAACAGCTTGTGTTGATTAGTTTATAGAAGGTGTCGACCTGATTAAATAAATGGTATTGCATTGGGACAAGTAAACAAAATATCTTATTTGTATTTTCCTAGTATTCTAAGCCCATGTCGAGACTTAGCACTGACCGCTAAAGTGACTTGTCAGTGTAGCCTAGTGATGGGTAGTGTTGTTTGGAATTAAGGACTCTGTCTGAACAAATATTTTAGGTGACTGGGACCGATCACATTGGTGGCAGACTTTCATTTGGCTCCCTAATTTGCATACTGGTAGGCTACTACTGCTTTGTGGCGATTATCTGCAGATAACCCAGCTAGCAATGAGGAATCGGCCCAGAAGCGGCCCTCTGGGCCCTCAGGGGCCGGAACTGATTGAATCGGCCCGGAATCGGGTGTCGGACTCGGCCCGGAATCAAAATGAATGACTACCCAAAATCCGGGCCAAATGGCATGAGGAGGTAAGGCAATAAATAGGCCATAGTAGCAAGTAATTACAATTTAGCAGATTAACACTGGAGTGATAGATGAGCAGATGATGATGAGAATATGATGGTGTGTAAGTAGTGATACTGGTGTGCAAAAGAGAGGCAAAGTAAATAAAAACAATATGGGGATGAGGTAGGTAGATTGGGTGGGCTATTTACAGATGAACTATGTACAGCTGCAGGGATCGGTTAGCTGCTCAGATAGCTGATCTATGATCTGATCTGATAGCTGATCTATGATGTTTAAAGTTATTGAGGGAAATGTAAGTCTCCAGCTTCAGCAATTTTTGCAATTCGTTCCAGTCACTGGCAGCAGAGAACTGGAAGGAAAGGAGGCCAAATGAGGTGTTGGCTTTGGGGATGACCAGTGAGATATACCTGCTGGAGCGCGTGTTATCGTGACCAGTAAGCAGAGATAAGATGGAGCTTTAACTAGCATAGACTTATAGATGACCTGGAGCCAGTGGGTCTGGCGACGAATATGTAGCGAGGGCCAGCCGATTAGAGCATACAGGTCGCAGTGGTGGGTGGTATAATGCACTTTGGCAACAAAACGGATGGCACTGTGATAGACTACATCCAATTTGCAATTTGAGTAGAGTATTAGAAGCTATTTTGTAGATGACATCGCTGAAGTCAAGGATCGGTAGGATAGTCAGTTTTACTTGGGTATGTTTGGCGGCGTGAGTGAAGGAGGCTTTGTTGCAAAATAGAAAGCCGCTTCTAGATTTGATTTTGGATTGGAGATGTTTGATATGAGTCTGGAAGGAGAATTTACAGTCTAGCCAGTCACCTCGGTATTTGTAGTTGTCCACATTTTCTAGGTCATACTGCCGAAGGCTGCCTTGTCTCGGGCCACATTACATTGGCGGAGTCTGACTCTCAGCCGAGTCTGACTCTCTGCCTGAATCGGCCCAGTACCACTGTGCTAGCTGGGAAATGATGATAAAACATTCGCAGAAGATGTCAAATCATTACTACAGGAACAATAGGTGGCGGAGAGAGAGCCTCGTTCTGTTCCAAAATAGGATAAAAGAAAACAGATTGAAGGTTATAAAAGTTAATGTCATGATACTTATATGGTATTATTAAAGGTATTGATAAAGACCTACTGATTTGATTAGTGTCCACAATGGAGTGAGTAGTCAACTGCTGCTTTCTGTGTAGTAAAGTCTATGCTTAACACCTACTTCATTATTCAATCACACCTGTAGGTCTAGTCATGTTCACCTAACTTTGTATTAAAGTGTGGGTGCACAATCTCAACAGGGAATCCATGTTTAACCTTTTTTTTTTTTATGTTTTGCCTAAATAAACTACATTGAAAAAGTGGACTAGATTTAGTTTACGCCACAATAAATGTAATTCAAAGGGCTGACTAGACTCGTTTTTCTGACTAGATTACTAATCTACCGCTTTACCTCAAACTCCCACCCACAGTGATTGATTGACAGGTTTGAAACCCTACCAACTCTGTGAGCCAAAGTCATCCTGCCCCCTCGCCTGACAATCCCTCCCACAGTGATTGATTGATAGGGCAAACTATTAATTAAAAATAGAAGTGGTAATTCATATCTTACAGTAAATATGACTTACATCTCAAGAGAAGAAAGGTTTCACGCACAAAAAAAAATGTTTCTCTTACTTAGAAAGTATTCCTGATCATATAGGCCAAGGCTTAGACGTTATCCAAAACAAGAAACAACCCACTGAATTCATACATTTTCAGGATTTTTTATTGCAAAGTCATTTTATTGCAGTCATTGTAAAGTTATTAAAGTATTCAAAATGTAGCTGTGTATTTTGGATGGAATCAAGGCATTAGAATGTACCAGAGGCCACCAAAATAGAGCTTGTGCTGCAAAGAAATTGGGGACTATCACCCGTACTTTTCTAGTTGGCTGGCTACTCCATATACTTACGGAAAACACTGTAAATAAGAATAATAGGCTGATATATGAATATTATTAGTATATTAATATATAACAACATAATAATAATCTGATTTTATAATGAGAACGATTTAAATGAAATGTTAATTGTATATTTGTTTTGTTTATTGTTGGGGACTCGTTTGGGATCAAAACAAATGGTAATCATTAAGAGTCATCATTAACCAGATGTGGAAGTAGTCTATATGAGCTACCTGATGATAACAACAATATTCAGTTTCCTCTTCTTTCTCCTGACTCAAGTCCACAGAGTGCTCTTGTCTGCCAGTAGTGACTACTTCAGGGGAATGTTCACCAGCGGGATGAAGGAATCCCAGCAGGCCTGTGTGACTCTTCCCTTCCTGGAGGCCTCAGAGCTGGAGGCCCTGATTGGCTACTCCTACAGCGGGTCCCTCCCCCTCAGCTGGGGGTGTGTCTTTGAGATCACCTGCATTGCCTTCCAGCTCCAGTTCCAGCCCGCCCTCTTGCTGTGCCTCGACTTCCTGAAAAAAGAAATGGACACCCACTCCTGCCTGGATGTGGCGTCTTTCGCTGAGGCTTATGGCATAACGGAACTCCTTGAAGAGGCCAACGACTTTGTCCTGAGACACTTCCAAAATGTGGCAGCCACGCCTAAATTCCAGGACCTGCCAGTCAAGAAGCTTAGAAAATACCTGAAAAGCAACTCCCTCTTTGTGCCCTCTGAGCTTGTGGTCTTCAAGGCAGTGGTGGTCTGGATCGAGGCCTGTCCCAGCGAAAGGCTTAAACTCACCAAAGAGCTGATGAAGAACGTCCACTTTCCTCTCATGACATTCAAGGAGTTTGGTGAAGTTAAAACCGCAAAACTGTGGACTGAATGCAACATAAAACGTCTCTATCAGACTATGCTGGAGGACTTTCGCTCTTATCATGTTGCATCTGAGACCCTGTGCAGGGTCTACCTACCAAAGGACAGCCTAGTCTTGGTGGGTGGAGACCAGATCTCTGCCGACTTTATCCGGCGAACCCCTAGTCGAGAACTGTGGTTTGGGAACTCTCTGAGGAACTACACAGGCGTTGTGAAGACCGTTGAGTGGAGGTTGCTGGGAGAGATGCCAAATCCACCAAGGTTAAGTCACGAGTTGGCTGTTGTCGCAGGGAAGTTGTACGTGCTCGGGGGACAGAATTATAAAGGCATGCTTGGCGTTCTAAACTCGGTCTACAGGTGAGATAAGAACTTTGGGGTTTGTATCTGCTAAGTAATGAGTCCTTTAGGTACATTATTTTTTACATATTTAAGTTTTTACATTATTTTCTTCCTTCACCTCTCATTCTTTGTGTTCTTTCAGATATGATCCACTTCAGAACCGCTGGGAGAGATTGGCCAACTTGCAGGAGAAAAGGTGTAATTTTTCTGTGGTTGTTCTGGATGAGATGATATATGCCATTGGAGGGTACATTGATCCAGAAACTAACCTGGATAGTGTGGAGCGCTACTGTCCAAATACAGATTCCTGGAGGTAAGGTTTTTCTTTGGTACGAATGGTAACACAGAATCACTTGCAGTAATTAATGGTTCCATTGGAAATGGTATGTAACTTAAGTAAAACTTTGTTTCTTTGTTGCTATCTTTACCAAATGTGGCCTTCCCTGTTAGCTTTGCCAAACCCTTGGATATGACCTTGAGTTGCCATGCTGCCACACTGTTGGATGGAGAGGTCTTCATCTCAGGGGGGTTCGACTGCAGGTACCACTGTCTGGTGTCCATGTTCCTGTACCATCATGAGAGAGGAACTACCTACCTGGCAGAGATGAGCCAACCTCGAGCCCATCACTGCATGGAGACTTTAAACAACCATCTTTATGTGGCCGGAGGAGTCACTGTTGATGAAAACATGATGTCTATTGACCAGCTGGCCTGTGAGGTCTACGACCCTGTTAGTGACTCCTGGAGCGCCCTCACGCCCCTGGCCATCTCCCATGTTGGAGCAGCCTCTGTGGTTCTGGAGGGGAAGATCTATGTGCTGGGAGGATACTGCCAAGAGGACTACAGGGAGACCAGACTGGTGCATCGCTATGATCCCACCATCCAACTATGGGAGAATATCGGCGAGATACCCGGACCTAACACTGACATAAGAGCCTGTTTGCTCCACCTGCCCAAACACTTGAGACAATGAAACATCACTATACATCCCATAACACCACACTAAATATTATTCCATTACATGACCCACACCTTACTCCACCAGTATTCTTAACTTCAGTAACTTAAACATGTTTATTTCTCTCCATGTGCAGGCTATAAGTGAATTACTAACAAAACAGGAAGGGTATTACAATTTCAGGGTGACTTCATGTCCTCCTGGGAAATGAGAAACTGGGAAGTCATACCTCTGACATGAATGTGTTCACTTGCCTTTGAACTGGGACAAATTATTCTACCAATAAGATTTTAGCTAGCTTGATAAACTAGCTAAAATTGCTAATAATAAAGTTAGCTAACTTGCTTAACATTGACATATATCAAACTAGCTATATTTGCCAACATTTGTCCAAAATCGTTTGACATAAAACATAACTTTTCTGTCCTTGCATTTATAGCAGTGTAAGTTGTTATTATATCATATATTAAGCATTAAACAGTTAAATTAGACATTTAACTTGAACCCTGTAAAAATCCTAGATCTAGCAGTCAGACAGTTTTTGTGTTAAGATATCAGAAACGCAGGGTACCTATGTAACATTTCGTGTCTCCTTATGTTACAGGGTGGAAACAGTTTTCATGGGCACACAAATCCAAAATGATGTATGCGATTGCAAAATGGAATGCTTCTAACGAAAGAGTCACCTTAACTTGATACTTAAAACCTAAATTGATACTGTCATTAACATGGTTCTTCAATAATTAAGCATTATACTTGGTGGATGCTCATTTGGTGTCCAGCTGATTAGTTACATTGTAATCTCAATCTGATCCAGGAAATAATTTTCCGAATGACAGTCAAGTGACGAGCAGCTGTTGTGATAGCGCAGGCGATACAACTGCTAGAAGAAAAGTGTTTGCGAGAAAATAATTTTGGTGTCTCATTCGTTATGCAGGTGAAAACATTTGTGCCTGGATCCACAGTGAATCTAATATCTCTAGCGAATTGATGTTGATCATCTGTTGTTGTCTGATTGATCTACAGCATGGTCTCATTCATGTTTTCATGTTTTTGTGCCTCAGATTGGAAACCTAGTGTGCGCAATTGTATAGGATAGAATATTGCTCAACACCCAACGCTCTTCCTGATCAAGGCTGCAGTATGTAACTGTATGGGCAACCAGATTAAATTCACATAGAAATGGGAGTTATAGATCTGTCATTGTCATTGATAACAAGTCCAAGAAAAAAGTACAAAAAATGTATGAACTCACTACTGTAAGTCCCTCTGGATAAGAGCTTCTGCTAAATGACTAACATGTAAATGTGAATGCAAGAAGCGGTAGATCTGTTGTATGTGTTTAATTTGGATTTAGCCTATTTTACGTTCAGTATTGTACACCAGTTTCAAACAGCTGAACCCCCCTCCCCTCTCCCCCCATGGAGCCGATGTTCTGGATGTAATCATCAGAAGAACGAAAGATTACATACAGTTTTCATACACCACCGCACAACAGGCCAAGAGGGGTTTCTTTGCCAACAATGGGTTCCCAGATACAAACGAGGCAATGATAGGTTATGTGATGCGCAAAATATGCGGCTGACTGTGGTGGCAAGGTAGCCAGGTGGAATGCACAACTCGTTCATTCTGCAGAACAGCATTGTTAGCGTATACGTTAGCCTACACGCCTACAGGAGTGAGCTGTTGAGGATGGATGGCTTATTGGTGAGTGTTGCCTACTCATTTGAAGTATATTTGCCATTGCTAAAGCAAATTGAATTGTCTTATTGGTCCTCTCTTTGTCCCTATATTTTAATTTTTACTGGTCAAGCCACAACTGAGCGTGCCAAATAAATGCTGTACTCAATCTCCGACACTATTACCTCTGTCTCGTCCCCCTTTTTTTGTTGCGCCATTGTATTTCATGGTACTGCGTTGTATATTCCCATGGGCCTTTACGGGATGATTTTGATACATGGTTTTATTAAAGGCGTTTCGAAATGCAAATAGCCAAAGTTGTGCAGAAGCACTGAGGCTAAAAACAATTGGTATTTATCAATGGTTATCTCTTACAGGTGTGAGTATGATGCTTGTAGGATTGGTTGATAAATAACACTTTTTCTAGGCATACAAACATTCTAAATTCAGTTTGTAAGTCGTATTTCAGAATAGTTTCTACGTAATATTGATAAATGAGGCCCCTGGTGTGGTTATCTGAAGTACCCACGAAGGCCACTAAATGTTATACAATCAGATAAGAATACAAATACTAGATAGGACTATACATATAGATGTATTTCTAATAGAACAAAAACCATGTCAAAAAGGGAAAAACTATTGAAAAATGAAGTGTTAGTATAAGGAACCCACACTCAAAAAGAGAGCATTACAGCGGGGAAGAAAGGAAACACACATAGAAAACTATAAACATACAGAACCAGTAGACGTCTGGAAAACAACTAGATAAAGGTTGAAGGGGAACTACAACAGCTGATTTGGCCATGTTTTTTGGCTTGCACCTCAAGAAATGCTGGCGGCCATGACAGGTGCCAAATGTGAGTTGGCTTGGGGGTCAGTAGCCTACAGAGTAATATGAGCAGAATGCAATTGCTGAACTTATGTAGATATTCTAAACAAATTGTTTTAATGGCTTTCAAGTGTAGTAGCAGGTTAATTTGGAATGAACAATCCTTTACATAATACCATAGAAGCAGTGTTCTGCTAATATAACAGTGTGAACCTTTCATTGTCATTCCCAGCCGATACAGACACTGTGCCTATCGGGATTTTGTCTGGTGGTAATGGGGCTACCTTGGTGAACATGTCAGAGTGGTCATACCTTCCTGTTTGGTGTCATGTATACAACAGGAGTCCCCTGATCCTGGTGCAGAACACACAGGGTTTTCCCTCCCCATAATGAAGGATACCATTCAATTCAATAACAAAAAAAGACAATACAAGTAAAAGTTGTCTAGTAAAACGTTTATGTTGAGTGCCAGGTCTGTCTGTCAGTCCATCACATCATCATGCAAGTCTCCAAGTGCTGGCTCCATAGATGCATCTGTGAACACACGCACAGTCACTGTTCTATGACCAATGGCACTTAGAATAGGTGACAAACAAACATGTACTATATTGAAGTTTGAACAGGTCAGACTAAACCTACCTAATTGTAGTTTCCCCATCAACGACCATTGGGGAACAGACTGGAGGCAGGGTCTTTGCCAGCGCCCCATTGATGGGCATGGCAACGTATATCATCAAAGATACTGGTCGGTCACACACAAACAGTGCACTGATTGCATTATTAACGGTGGTGATGATTAGCCTGCTGGAACCAACCTGATTGCTGCATTCGCCTTTCTACTTCACTTCAGATATCGTTATTGGTGAAGTGACATAGAATGCTAAAAGCAGTAATCAGGTTGGTTCCACCAAGCTAAACTGTTTCGACCTTTGACCAGGTAAAACGTGACCAACCTGATTCAAGTGTCCTCCCTGTTCTATTCGTAGGAATGCTCACAGCGAGGGCATGTCTGCGTGATGGCTCAGCCACACATGTCCCATGTGGTTCAGTTGGTAGAGCATGGCGCTTGCAACGCCAGGGTTGTGGGCTTGATTCCCACGGGGGACCAGTATGAAAATGTATGCGCTCACTAGTGTAAGTCACTCTGGATAAGAGCGTCTGCTAAATGACTTCAATTTAAAATGTAAATGTGATGTTCCCTTTGCTGGTGTTCTCTATGTTGCATGTTTGGCTGCAAACTGGACATCTCTCAAACAACTGCAGCAGGCAATCCTCATAAACAATGTGCAATCCTCATAAACAATGTTCCTCATCTAATGAGTTGGTGTTGAATGGGAGGGTCTGTGACAGGCTGATCCAATAGATAGTCAAGTGCTGAATTGCATTTTGTTATAAAAAAAAGAACAAAGATTTTTGATAATACACCAAAATGACTCGACTACTTGTATCTGCTTGGCTGGGAAATGAACCTACTAGTTTATCCCCATATGGAAAATGATCATAATCAAATAAGAACCTTGTATGGCAGAAGAAGATCATTTGTACAAAAATCAAATAACGAATCTGGTAAGATGTTGCATGTTTTGCCTTACTGTACTGTATGTTAGTGGTGTATTGGCATACTGAATGTTAGTGGTGTATTGGCATACTGTATGTTAGTGGTGTACTGGCATACTGTATGTTAGTGGTGTATTGGCATACTGTATGTTAGTGGTGTACTGGCATACTGTATGTTAGTGGTGTATTGGCATACTGTATGTTAGTGGTGTATTGGCATACTGTATGTGTTAACGTATATGCCTTATAAGGAAAATACAACTGGATACATGATTGTGTTGATTGTCTTACATAGATGTGGTATGACAGATGTGAGACAAAATATATGAATCATATAGTCCCTCTATGAATATTATAAGTAAAGTGTATGTTCTGATAATGTAAACTCTACAACATGTGGTTGTCCTAATAGGTTTCATATTGTTTTTATAACTCAACATACACTGAGTGTATAAAACATTAAGAACACCTTATTTAATGTTGAGCTGCACCCCAGTTATGAGTTTTGTATATCATTTGTATATAAATAATATTCAGATTTGTATATAATGTGTATGTACATTTTCATTTTCAGGTATGAATTTCCACGGTTAGAAAACACATGCATTTTATAATAAGTTTGCAATAGTTTGTATTTGTTCCCATATAAATGCTGCATGTTACAATGTAGGAATCAAATATAACCTTAACCGGTCCATTATAAGGGAAATAATGATGAACATTCAGCAAACTGTTAAGGATAACATGTTTATTAACAAATGAAGAGGCCCTGATGATGATGCCGAACCGTCACTTATACAGTGCTGGAAATGTTTTATCTCAAAAAACAAATCTGTACCAAACCAGGAGTAAATAGCCCTTAGTAAATATTTCCCTGAAATATTTCAGCAAGTGTAGTATTGTCACACCCTGGTCAAAGTATTTTGTGTTTATCTTTATTTATTTGGTCAGGCCAGGGTGTGGCATGGGTTTTTGTATGTGGTGTGTATGTAGGGGGATTGTAGCTAGTGGGGTGTTCTAGCTAAGTCTATGGCTGTCTGAAGTGGTTCTCAATCAGAGGCAGGTGTTTATCGTTGTCTCTGATTGGGAACCATATTTAGGCAGCCATATTCTTTGAGTTTGTCGTGGGTGATTGTCCTTAGTGTCCTGATGTCATTGTTCTGTGTTAGGTTACACAAGTATAGGCTGTTTCGGTTTTCGTTAAGTTTATTGTTTTGGTAGTGTTTGTGTTTAGTGTGTTACTTCATTAAACATGGATTGCAATAGACACGCCGCATTTTGGTCCGACTCTCCTTCTCATCAAGAAATCCGTTACAGAATCACCCACCACCAACGGACCAAGCAGCGTGTCAACAGGCAGCAACAGCAGCGTAAAGAGGAATGGACATGGGAGGACGTTTTAGATGGCAAGGGCTGTTACACTTGGGAGGAGATACTGGCTGGAAGAGATCGCCTCCCATGGGAACAGGTGGAGGCACTTAGGAGAGCAGAGGCAGCCGGAGAGAGGAGCCGGCGATATGAGGGAACACGGCTGGCAAGGAAGCCCGAGAGGCAGCCCCAAACATTTCTTGGGGGGGGGCTAACAGGGAGTATGGCTACGCCAGGTAGGAGACCTGGGCAGACTCCCTGTGCTTACCGGGGGGCTAGAGAGACCGGACAGGCACCGTGTTATGCAGTGGTGCGCACGGTGTCTCCAGTGCGGGTGCATAGCCCGGTGCGGTATATTCCAGCTCCGCGTGTCGGCCGGACTAGATTGAGCGTCAAGCCTAATGCCATGAAGCCGGCTCTACGCAGCTGGTCCCCAGTGCGTCTCCTTGGGCCGGCTTACATGGCACCAGCCTTGCGCTCGGTGTCTCCGGTTCGCCTGCATAGCCCAGTGCGGGCTATTCCACCTCGCCGCACTGGCAGGGCGACCGTGAGCATTCAACCAGGTAAGGTTGGGCAGGCTCGGTGCTCAAGAGCTCCAGTGCGCCTGCACAGTCCGGTTTTTCCAGTACCACCTCCACACCCCAGCCCTCGGGTAGCAGCTCCCCGCACCAGGCTTCCTGTGCGTGTCCTCGGTCCAGTACCACCAGTGCCAGCACCACGCATCAGGCCTATAGTGCGCCTCGCCTGTCCAGCGCTGTCGGAGCCCTCCTCCTCTCTAGCGCTGTCGGAGTCTCCCGCCTGTTTAGCGCTGTTAGAGCCTTCGTTCTCTACAGCGCTGCCGGAGTCTCCCGCCTGTTCAGAGCTGCCAGTTAGCATAGAGCTGCCAGTTAGCATAGAGCTGCCAGTTAGCATAGAGCTGCCAGTTAGCATAGAGCTGCCAGTTAGCATAGAGCTGCCAGTTAGCATGGAGCTGCCAGTCTGCATGGAGCTGCCAGTCTGCATGGAGCTGCCAGTCTGCAAGGAGCTGCCTGTCTGCAAGGAGCCGCCAGAGCTGCCTGTCTGCAGGATGCCGCCAAAGCTGCCAGTCTGCAAGGAGCTGCCAGTCTGCAAGGAGCCGCCAGAGCTGCCAGTCTGCAAGGAGCCGCCAGAGCTGCCAGTTAGCATGGAGCAGCCAGGGCCGCCAGTCAGTATGGAGCAGCCAGGGCCGCCAGTCAGCATGGAGCAGCCAGGGCCGCCAGTCAGCATGGAGCAGCCAGGGCCGCCAGTCAGCATGGAGCAGCCAGGGCCGCCAGTCAGCATGGAGCAGCCAGGGCCGCCAGTCAGCATGGAGCAGCCAGGGCCGCCAGTCAGCATGGAGCAGCCAGGGCCGCCAGTCAGCATGGAGCAGCCAGGGCCGCCAGTCAGCATGGAGCAGCCAGGGCCGCCAGTCAGCATGGAGCAGCCAGTCAGCATGGAGCAGCCAGTCAGCATGGAGCAGCCAGTCAGCATGGAGCAGCCAGAGCTGCCAGTCAGCATGGAGCAGCCAGAGCTGCCAGTCAGCATGGAGCAGCCAGTCAGCATGGAGCAGCCAGAGCTGCCAGTCATCATGGAGCAGCCAGTCTGCATGGAGCAGCCAGAGCTGCCAGTCGACCAGACTCTTCCAGATCTGCCAGTCGACCAGACTCTTCCAGATCTGCCAGTCGACCAGACTCTTCCAGATCTGCCAGTCGACCAGACTCTTCCAGATCTGCCAGTCGACCAGACTCTTCCAGTCGACCAGACTCTTCCAGATCTGCCAGTCGACCAGACTCTTCCAGATCTGCCAGTCGACCAGACTCTTCCAGATCTGCCAGTCGACCAGGATCTGGTAGATTCATCAACCTGCCTGAGCTTCCTCTCACTCCTGAGCTTCCTCTCACTCCTGAGCTTCCTCTCACTCCTGAGCTTCCCCTCAGTCCCGAGCTGCCCCTCAGTCCCGATCTGCTCCTCAGTCCAGTGGGGTTCTGGGTGAGGACTACTAGGCCATGGTCGGCGGCGAGGGTGGACTATCCAGGGACGCGGGGAGAAGGGACTAAGACATTGATTGAGTGGGGTCCACGTCCCGCGCCGGAGCCGCCACCATGGACAGACGCCCACCCGGACCCTCCCTATTGTTTTGAGGTGCGTTCGGGAGTCCGCACCTTAGCGGGGGGGTTCTGTCACACCCTGGTCAAAGTATTTTGTGTTTATCTTTATTTATTTGGTCAGGCCAGGGTGT
Source organism: Oncorhynchus mykiss (assembly GCF_057628025.1). Classification (NCBI taxonomy): domain Eukaryota; kingdom Metazoa; phylum Chordata; class Actinopteri; order Salmoniformes; family Salmonidae; genus Oncorhynchus; species Oncorhynchus mykiss. The sequence goes on from NC_143030.1 coordinate 17,140,435, forward strand.
GGCATGGGTTTTTGTATGTGGTGTGTATGTATGGGGATTGTAGCTAGTGGGGTGTTCTAGCTAAGTCTATGGCTGTCTGAAGTGGTTCTCAATCAGAGGCAGGTGTTTATCGTTGTCTCTGATTGGGAACCATATTTAGGCAGCCATATTCTTTGAGTTTGTCGTGGGTGATTGTCCTTAGTGTCCTGATGTCATTGTTCTGTGTTAGGTTACACAAGTATAGGCTGTTTCGGTTTTCGTTGAGTTTATTGTTTTGGTAGTGTTTGTGTTTAGTGTGTTACTTCATTAAACATGGATTGCAATAGACACGCCGCATTTTGGTCCGACTCTCCTTCTCATCAAGAAATCCGTTACAAGTATAGTGCATTAAAAAATACATCTAGATTGTGAAATAGGTCTACTGTATGGATTCCATGTTTAAAGTAATTGTCCATTGTTTCCAGATTTATATGAAATATGATCTATTGTTAATTATAATCTGAGTGAAATCGTTTTAATGTATTAAGTAGAGTATGTTAAAAAGCAGCTTTTCTGTGTTGGAATGATTGCAGCATACCCCAAAAACAATGGCGAGGGTGTATAGCAGTCATAACAAATATTCATGCAAGTAAACCACTGATTGGCCAGCTCATCCTCTTCGAAGAAATAGCAAGCATTTTTTGTATCTGTTTAAAATACAGGTTTGAGGTGGCTTTAAAAAGACAATTCTCCAATGTACAGTATTGTGACACCACACTTTCTGCACTGTTGTTAAAATCATTTGTTATATTTAGTATAGTATACTGTGTTAAGCATCCTAAATTCTGTGTTAAGCATCCTAAATAATGCCATGGATTCCGTCTTTGAAAAATAGGACAGAAAAAAGGGAAGCATGAAGTAAGATGTCAACCTGGTATGCCAACAAAAAACACACACACACACAGAGCAAAAGCAGCAAGAAACAAAATTTAGGAATACTTCCTCCTGATAAAATTAGCATTCAAAGAATTGATGATAAAAAAGGTTATCAATAATTAAATGAAGAAAGCGTATGTTTAAAGAGCAGGTTTTTCCCTGAGGCTACTGAAGCTAATGACTTACCGCTCCACCGGTTTTGCTGAAAATAGTAGAGGAAAAATAAAGAATTCAGCACAATTTGGTGAAAGCCCTGAAACCTAAAGAAAGACTCCTTTTTACCATCACTAGTGTTGTGTTAAATAATTATATTTAAATGATAACATATTCGCTTAGGATCTCACTTGGTGAAGAAACTGGATGTGGACTGAAACTGGATGAATGGAACAACAATGTCCAGTGTCACTAACAAATACAGTCACAGTCCTTCACTCGAAAGGCAAGGCACACTGGGAAATATGCAAATAAGTCTTTACACTAAGCAGTGTGTTAATTTTACACTGAAAAGTGTGAACCCATATAGATACTGGAATCTGAGGTGCAGTTAACTTTAACTCTAATGAATGTACCCTTTGCAGCAGAAGTAACTCTGGGTCTTCCTTTCCTTTGGCGGTCCTGATGAGAGCCAGTTTTATCATAGCGCTTGATGGTTTTTGCGACTGCACTTGAAGAAACTTTCAAAGTTCTTGAAATGTTCCGCATTGACTGACCTTCATGTCTTAAAGTAATGATGGATTGTCATCAAGACAAAGGGTGGCTACTTTGAAGAATCTCAAATATAAGATTTGTTTAACATTTTTTTGGTTACTATATGATTCCATATGTGTTATTTCATAGTTTTGATGTCTTCACTATTATTCTATAATGTAGAAAATAGCAAAAATAAAGAAAAACCCTTGAATAAGTGGGTGTGTCCAAACTTTTGACTGGTACTGTATATCATTTCATGAAACAAATAACACTCTTTGTAAGGATGTCATAAGTTAAGTAATACTATCAACACACATACATTCACTTTTATTTTGTTTTCTACAAACAGTAAAAAAATATATAATAATCCACAGCACCCGACAAACAACACTTTGCAAAACAAAATGCCCACTACACAACACATCCCAAAGTGATCAACATATGGTCACCAAATTTTTAAATGTTATAATATATAAAATCCAATGGTACAGTATGTAGCTAGATAGTTCAGTCCTCCAGTTTGCTATTAATGGTGAATATGAGGCTTTTCAATCGATGGCTATACAGACCTTGACAACAAAGCTTTCTCTGAGATGAATCCCAAATATTGACATATCCCAACAGACAGAACCGTGGAGATGGAGGGAAAAACATTCCCAGTGACAAGGAAATAGGACATACAGTACATGACCCCAAAATGGTGTCAGTTTATCACAGGACCACAGCATATGTAATAGTATTCTTCTGTGCATCTCCAACAGAGATGTGACATTTCTGGGTGCATTATACTGTATGTGTTATGGCAGGAGTGTAAAAAGTCCTATGAATGATCTTAAATGGCAGTAATTTATGTCTTAGGTTGTAGGAGCAGGTATGAACATTTTTTAATCCAAATATTTCTTGTAACTGACTGATTAGTAGATATCCATCATAGAATGTTAAAAATTCATGATGGCACTTTGGAACCAGGACTTTAAGGTGCTGTCATTAAACACCCGAGGTAAGGTAGGGTTATACCAAATACGAATGGAATTGGCCGTTTTTCAATGAAAACAATATATCAATGACATAAAGAATTAGGCTATGATTTCTGGCATACAATATGTTTTTTTTCGCACCTGTAGATTCACAAATGCCAGCATAGCTCTTTCTCTGTGTTTCAGTCAGATTTATTTTATTTTATATATGGCAAACCCAGCCCTCTTTCTCACCATGTGACCCTCCCTCTCTCATTGTTTTATTGTCTCAAGTGGGCAAGCAGGTGGGGCATTAAAGTAGTCCTTTTCAGTTCATAAAAAACAACTTAAATGTAACGTGGAACTTTATCACCCTCGAAAGTTCCCTCTCTCATTGTCTCAAGTGGGCGGGTAGGCGGAGCAAACAGGCTCTTATGTCAGTGTTAGGTCCGGGCATCTTGCCTATATTCTCCCAACGTTGGGTAATGGGTTCATATCGGTGAACCAGTCTGGTCTCCCTGTAGTCCTCTTGGCAGTATCCTCCCAGCACATAGATCTTCCCCTCCAGAACCACAGAGGCTGCTCCAACATGGGGGATGGCCAGGGGCGTGAGGGCGCTCCAGGAGTCACTAACAGGGTCGTAGACCTCACAGGCCAGCTGGTCAGTGTAGAACGTACGTAGGTTACACACCCCTCCAACCACGCAGAGACCACCACCACCATGATGCAGGACCTCCATACAGTGCTGGGCCCGATCCTGGCTCATCTCTGCCAGGTACGTAGTTCCTCTCTCAGGGTGGTACAGGAACATGGACGTCAGACACTGGTACCTGCAGTCGAACCCCCCTGAGATGAAGATCTCTCCATCCAACAATGTGGCAGCGTGCCCACTCAGGGCCTGGTCCAGAGGCTTGGCAAAGCTGGAGATTGGCAATGGTTGGTAAGAGGTTCGAAATGGTACTGATTTAGAACAATCACGAATGGTTCAAATTGAGAGCACTATTGTTGAATTGAGTCAAAATTATATGCTGCTTTTACATTATTCTGCATGTGTCCGAAATGTAAAACATTCATCCCGTACACTGTAAACCAACTCAAGCACAGCGCCTTACTCTTAAATACCACTAGATGTCACCGTGATGATATTTGTTCGGTTCAGACGCCAGAGAGTCACAATACATTCTTCTTCTAACTCCACAGGTTCTTTCTTTACCTCACAAATCATTTGATCCTTACAAATAAAAACCCTGCAGGAGTTGAGTAAACAATGCTGAATAGTCTTGACAGGGGCTTTTGTTTTGACATTTTGGGTCAAATAATTTGTGAGCTGAGGAAAACACTTGCAACAGATCCAAGTTTTGAAAAGTCTGTTTAATATACTTTCCTGTTTAATAATATTCTGTCTTTCATGAGATTCTATCTTACCTCCAGGTGTCAGATACGGGGCTGTAGTCCTCCACACTGTCCAGGTTGGTATTCATGTCCATGTCTCCTCCGATGGCGTAGAGACGATCACCCCACACCACCACTGAGAAGTTACTCCTGTACTCCTGCATGTCAGCCAACCTCTGCCAGCTGTCCTGCATGGGGTCATACCTGTATGTGTGATCGAGTGTGTGTGTGTGTGTGTGTGTGTGTGTGTGTGTGTGTGTGTGTGTGTGTGTGTGTGTGTGTGTGTGTGTGTGTGTGTGTGTGTGTGTGTGTGTGTGTGTGAGAGATAAAGATAAAGAGATAACATTTTCCTCAATGATAATAAACATACATTTTCTACATCAGAAAAAAGCCATATGTATTGTTAAAACAACTGGTCTTTGACCCCTTTATACCTGTATACTGATTTCAGCGTATCAGTCTTTGTGTAGAACTCACACCCTCCGATCACGTACAGCCGCCCCTCCATCACCCCCACCCCGTGTCTAAACCTGGGCTTCTCTGGTGTCTCTCCCAGAATCCTCCAGTCCATGGCCTTCACCAGGCCTGTTCCGGTGCGGAGGGAGTTAGCGAACCACAGCTGCCTGCTGGGAAGCCGTTTACCCAAGTCAGGATCCAGCTGGTCGCCTCCGACCAGAACCAGGGCGTCTTTGGGCCGTCGGACCCGGCACTGGTCCAGGGTCTCGGGAAGACTGAAGCCAAACTCTTTGAGGGCTGAGCCGTACAGATCCACCTGTAGTAATAATAACAATTATACATTTTATTTATAATCAGCTTTTTATAAAACCAAATTGCTGTCTGCATGATGTGTATTATACACTATCTGTTATGTCTTAATATACAGCAGAATTCCTCAAGACTATTTCCCTATACAATTATAGTTGATCTTGTTATATTGTATTGAGATACAGTTGTATCATATCGTATTGTACCTCTGTGTCGCTGCTGCACTCCATGCGCAGGTTGATTGCCCTGACCTCTCTGAACTCCTTAAAGGTCATGAGCTGGAAGCGGACTCCTGTCATCAGCTCCTGGGCCTGGGCTAGCCTCTCTGCCGAGTTGGCCTCTACCCAGACCACCACAGCCCTGAACACGGCCAGCTCTGAGGGCGCGCAGAGGCCGTCAGAGTGGAGAAAATCCAGCAGTTTATCAGCCGGAAGGTCCAGGAATTTCAGGCTGGTAGACACTTCTTGAAAGTTCCTCAGAACAAAGTCCTCGGCCTCCTCGAGGAGTCCCGGCATCCCATAAGCCAGGGCAAAGGAGGCCACATCCAGACATGAGTGGGCATCCATTTCCCGTTCCAGGAAATCAAGGCACAGCAAGAGGGTGGGCTGGAACTGGAGCTGCAGGGCGGTGCAGGTGATCTCAAAGACACACCCCCAGCTGAGGGAGAGGGACCCGCTGTAGGAACAGCCAATCAGAGCCTCAAGCTCAGATGCCTCCAGGAAGGGAAGGGCCACACAAGGCTGCTGTGATTCCCTCATCCCGCTGGTAAACATTCCCCGGAAGTAGTCACTACTGGCCGCCAGGAGCACTCTGTGGACTTGTTTTAGGAGAGGGAGGAAAATTCATCATCTGATTTCAGCATCAGCTGTATCATCAAAACTTCTATATAATCATTATTATTACCATCATCACCATTGTTATCATCAAATTACTCCTAAACAGAATACTGAGTCTACTCCAGCTTGATCCCCGGCAAACACCCATAAAACCACAAACATTGTCTCCTCTATCGTTGCTTCAGTACATAGTCATGCCAGCTTTCATTTCAGTCTACTCACCATGGAATGATGTTCCTCCAACATCCAGCTCCACATCACAGCCCACTCTCTCTGCCCACAGCTCTCTGATGGACTGAAGACTGACCTTCATCTGTTCTTCAGCAGAGATCTTCTTCTCTTCTGCCCTCTTCTCTACTCCCTTCTTCATTTTCTCCTCCTCTTCACTGCAGAGTTCTAGTACTCTGGGGGCCCCTAGTGTTGTAGCTGCAGTCTGTATCTGGGCCAGTGTGTGTCTGTTCAGAGCTGCTAAGCCCCCAGTGTAGGCAAACTCCACTACCCCTGCCAGCCCCACAAGCCCCACTTCAGGACCCAGACTGATGAATATCTCTGTCTTTATGTCCATGTCAACATCTCTCCTCCCCCTCCTCTTCTCCATCTCTTCATCCCTCTCTTGCAGTCTCTGGTGAACAAGGGTACTCACAGCAGCCAGGACAGGGGAGTGTGCATAAAGATGCTGCCCAGCCTCAGTGCTCAGAGTCAGGTCAGTGAGGAGAGAGGAGTCCCTGAGCTGCTCCAGACCCTGGAATACCTCTTTAGGATAGGTATGTCTGTAGAATGTACGAACCTTCTCTTCATCTCCCAGTCCTTCCCTCCTCTCCTCTGACACTTCCTCTTCTTCTTCCTCTTCTCCCTGGCTTGCCATGCTGTCGTTCCTTTTCTTGACCCTTGCTCCCTCTTTCTCCTTTCTCCTCGTCACGCCCATCCGGTTGTTGTTGTAGGCCACAATCCACCTCAGCTTTCGATCGTCCGCTTCTACCTCTTCTCCTCCTTCCTCAATCACCCTTCTCCTCCTTTCCTTCTCTTTCCTCCACCGTTCCTCCCATTCCATGGGCAGGTAACGTCTGGTAAACTCCATGGCTGTTTATGGCTCAAACTTTAGGACTCAGTTAGAGATCGTTCCAACTGCTCTTTAGACAACCTCTCTCTCACAGATTATGTAGGCTATGTATATATTATGCTAACTATCTACTGCTATACACATAGCCCAGATCTAAACGTTCTCCCCTTCTCTCTCAACCACACTATCTCTTTCTTTATCCACTCAGACACTTTATGTGCATCTCTCTCTCATTTTTCCTCTCTCTCTGTCTCTTTCTCAGACTCCTACACTCTTTCTGATTTTGATCTCACACACGTTCACAGGCTAGGCTTCAGACGTAAACAAGGATTCTATTCATAGCTACTAGGTCAAGGGGATTCTGTTTTAATAAACACTGGGTCTGCTTACAGGATCATATGAAGTGTAGTCAGGCTGTTGGAAAGTATGGTGGGTCAAGAGAAAGTCACCAAAAGAGACAAGAAAGTGACCAAACTGTGTGTTAGGTCACGTAAAAGTGTAGTGGATCACATGAAAGTTGGTCACAAAAGGTGTAGAAGGCCTAAGTGACATGAAAGTGTTGTTGGTCACAATATCCTTTTGTAAGGCCTTAGCTGGGTTACAATGAGAATGCATCCCAGATTTATCAGGCTTGGTCAATGGCTCCTACCTGTAAATGCAGTATAAAATATACTATAAATGAAGCACTTTGAGGTTAATGCCCTGGCCAAGGAGGTACTGTGTAGATATTACTTATTTTTATGTAGATCTTCCTTAAACAACCAGTACTTCATGGGACATACTGTTCATTGTTAATCATTGTTAGGCCCATATGCAAACAAAATATTGGTGAGTGTTGTATACATTGTCAGTAAGGGCAAGTCAAATTCTCTGAATATGTAAGACATTTGAGATGTCACTGAAACGCAGCCTGTTACAATACACACAGGTGAGGTTTTCAGACTTCCATTCAGTTCACAGATTATACAGACAAAATCACAAACACACATCCCTCTCTCTAAGTGATTCAGGCTCTGAACACTCTTTCTATTTGACTTTGGGCACACTCATTTACGGGCTAGGGGTTCAGGCGTAAACAAGAATCTATTCATAGCTACTAGGTCAAGGGGATTCTGTTTGGATATACTCGTGGTCTGGACCAGCATACAGTATCGTTACGATCTAAAACTAGAGACGAAAACATTAGGACTTATGAAGTGTGGGCCAGCCAGTGGGCCAGGAGAAATGATTGTAGGTCACAAGAACATTCTCTAACAGAAATGTGAGATAGGTCACAAGAACATTCTCTAACAGAAATGTGAGATAGGTCACAATAACATTCTCTAACAGAAATGTGTGATAGGTCACAAGAACATTCTCTAACAGAAATGTGTGATAGGTCACAAGAACATTCTCTAACAGAAATGTGAGATAGGTCACAAGAACATTCTCTAACAGAAATGTGAGATAGGTCACAAGAAAATGTCGTGGGTAAAAAAAAAAGGGTGCTGTATGCCTGGTCACCATTGTCTCGTGTCAGAGTGTCGGCTGTCTGCACTGCTCTGTCTGATAACTCGTGAACCCCCATGGGATAGCTAAAAATAAGTTCAGCTGCAATGTGCTGTCCTAACTTTCGAAAATGTTACCAAGGTGACATCATCCTCAAAAGAGTCAGAGTTAATCTTACCAAAAACAATAAACCTGTAGCTAATATTGACGTTTTTTTTTATCCAGTTCTACATCTTGCTAAGGTGTTTTGTGGTTCTAGAATAAGTATTTATGAAATTGAAAATGTGCATGAATTATCAAACATTTTTAGGGGTCTGAAATGTGAATGAAATTGTCTTTGCTTGCTGTTTGCTTGCTGGCTGAACCAATCTCAAATCAATCCATATGAAATGAAAGGCAGGGAAGCTAACATCGCTTGTTCAAACATTCACCGCTGAGTACTCCCTCTTGCAAGCTAGTTAGTGTGATGAAGTTCTAACTAATGTACAAATGCGTTTTCATGATATCTGTTCTGCTGTGATTAGTGCGACTAGTTCTACAGCACATCTGACTGCTCTCTGTGATGTCTTCACGGTGGCCAAAGTAACGTGGCACTATGACAGCTGGCAAATTCAAGTTACATGCTGATTTCTGAGAACAGTACTAGAACTTCACCAACAGGCTGGCAATCTAGCTTTCCTATGGCGATTCAAAGAAGCATGCATTAAGCAGCTAACTGGAGCATGGTTTGCTGTTGTACTTGCCAGTGCGTCATAGCTAAGGAGAGCAGAGTGATTTTCAGAATTATGAACTAGTGTTAGGGGGATGTACCCAAATCTCAAATTTTAGAGATGAGTTCCACATCCTAAAAGAAAGATTGGTTGACGGACGAGCGTAGTCTAGGAGTGACGCGATCTGACATGAGACAAAAACATATAGTTGGTCACAATACATTTTTGAAAGGTCTAAGCTGGGTCACAATGTGTGTGCCAATGATGTGGCAGCATCGTCTCTGAATGCATTCTATTGTCCTTAGAGAGAAACTTTGGATGACCGACCCACTCTGGCGAGGCATACTCCATGATTGGGCAGATTAAGGTCATGTATACCTGTAGTAGGACTTCAGTTGGGAGGCCAGCTCACCTTGCTACACTTATGTAGTTCCTTGTGGGTTGAACCTTTTTTAAGATATACCCGTCATGCTCAACCCAGGACAGGTCAGCTGACATCATTACACCCAGCAGTCGGAAGGACTCCACAAGCCTGGTCAGCAGCCCTTCTGAAGCTGATGACCGTATCCTTGGTTTTCTTTTCATTCACATGCAGGTTGTTGGTTTTTCACACTCAGCCACTGCATTGAAGGCTGCTTGTGTTTGGCAAGGTAGCTTGCCTGGGGACAACTCTGTGAGTGTGAAGTCACAACTTTGGGGAATGTATGAATGTGTCCCATGAAAGATAAAGCGATTTATCAGGCCTGATCAATGGCTCCTTCCTGTAAATCAGTGAAGCAGTTGAAGGTTAATGCCAAGGAGATATTGAGGAGAAAAGGCTTATTTTTCTGCATAACTTCCTTGAGAATATTGTCTGCACGTGTAATCATAAAATTGTGAATTCAGAAATGATAAGATAGTCTGACAATGCCATCTATTTTTCTCTGGCTTACTTAAATACACCTTTGGACTGCAGTGGACAAAGTACAGTCTTTATTCACAAGCTACAGAAATACAATCTTTATTCACAAGATAGAGACAGTCTCACACTAAAAACAAAGGGGTGGGTGGGGCAGGTGCTTAAAAGCTAATGTGTTAAAATGTATTGGTATATACAGTACCAGTCAAAAGTTTGGACACACCTTATATATATATATATATATATATATATATATATATATATATATATATATATTTACGAGGGTACTTATATGAGGGCAAAATACCCAAGACATTATCTGTGCTCATGGCAGGTATGACCTAATATTTAACTATGGGTTGTGTACAGTATATACAGTGGTCATGCTCTGCAAGTCAACACAGAATGAACTTTCAAGTATCTAGGCCTGCTCTTAAAGTTTACTCGTCTGTAGAATGGGGGGACTGACGCTGATCCTGCTGCTGCTGTGTCTGTCTGGGACTCTGGAAACCAATGACTTTGTTGCTATCCTCACAAGTTTGCTGAGCACCAACCTTTGTTTGTCTACAGAGACACCAGGTGGCCTTCTCAGCTGCACTGTGAATTAATGGCGGACATATAGTGCCATATAACCCTGGCACCACTTTAGAAAGATATATTCATCAATGTTGAAAATGCCTACAACTCAAACACAGGTAGCCATGGTCAAGCCATCTAATGCAACGCTTGTCATTTTAACAAATTGACAATTGACAAAAACTTTCATTGATTCATTTGTTTTTCAGGCATCTTTTTGACGCCTGGGAGAGGAATCTATGTCTTCGGATTCTCTGCTTTCAATCATGCCAGTGCACACACCACTGCTGTGAGTTTATGTCATAACGGGCAAACAATAGTCTCTATACATGACCAGAAGTCACGGACCACAGGTGACACTTCATTCAACAGTGCCTCCATTCTGAGGGAAGAGGGAGACCAGGTCTACATGCGTCTGTGGGCAAACATGAGGGTCTTTGATGACCACCTCATTTACAATACCTTCAGTGGTCACCTCCTTTATCTTATGTAAAAACCAATGTACTTAAAGATAATAGTAATATTCAACATGTAACACTACATCTTATTGTCAGAATTATATGTACACGGGTATAATTTTTATTTACTGTAATTGATTTAGAATTGATCAATAGTCTTAACAATGTATTAGCTTTAATTCCATAAAAATAGTATGAATAAATGCAACATGTAAACTAAACTGTATAACCAACCAAATAAAAAGATAATTTCTAACAACTCTCAGGCCACGTGAGTCAAGCTTCCCTTGTGTACACAAATGCAATTATTGTTTTGTTTATACCTCTCCCCATCAATGTCTTTGGATAATATTTAACCCAGACATGCTTATAAACAAGAGGTAGGCTACACGCAGACACATCACAGAGGAAAAAGCTTGAGAAATCAACACAGACCTGCAGGTCATATAGTCGTAGATATATCTACTACTGAAGTACACGTTTAAGTACTGATCTGTAGAATGGGGGGACTGACTCTGACCCTGCTGCTGCTGTGTCTGTCTGGGACTCTCAGTGAAGATGCTGGAGAAGACAACCTCAATGACATCATGGTACAGATTCAGTCTGAACAGGGACAGGACATAGAGAATGAATACAAGGCTCATAACCAACACTCTGAACAGGAACAGGACATAGAGAATGAATACAAGGCTCATAACCAACACTCTGAACAGGAACAGGACATAGAGAATGAATACAAGGCTCATAACCAACACTCTGAACAGGGACAGGATATAGAGAATTAATACAAAACTCACAACCAACACTCTGAACAGGGACAGGACATGGAGAATGAATACAAGACTCACAACCAACACTCTGAACAGGGACAGGACATGGAGAATGAATACAAGGCTCATAACCAACACTCTGAACAGGGACAGGACATGGAGAATGAATACAAGGCTCATAACCAACAGGTAGAGACTGCAGCCACTACAACAACCCAATCAGGATGTGAGCCTACCATCCACACTGTGATGAGAGAACTGGGGGCAATAGAGGAGCGACTGGGAGCAACAGTTAGGTCATTGGAAGGCATGAGAAACAGGCTGGAAGCCAGTGAGAGCCAAGTTAGGTTGTTAAACGCCACAGTGAATGAACTGAAGAGATTCAATGAAGGTAAAGAGTATGATGTATGGTTCACTGAGAGACATTAGTGCATAGTCATTGAGTAACTTAATAAAAGTATTCCAATTGTTCATTGTTTTAGCGTGTTATAAGTGTACTTAAAACCTCTTTGCGCACCGATCCCTTTAGTGGGATCATTTTCGTCAACATCCGCTGAATTGCAGAGCGCCAAATTCAAATTAAATTACTAAAAATATTTAATTTTCATGAAATCACAAGTGCAATTTACCAAAACACAGTTTAGCTTGTTGTTAAACTTCTTACGGAAGTGGTTCCTGCACAGGAACACATCAGCGGAAATTTCAGAGCGCCACCTATAGTACTATAGTATAGTACTCGATAAATCTCAAACTTTCATTAAAACACACCCGCAAGATACTCAATTAAAGCTACACTCGTTGTGAATCTAGCCAACATGTCAGATTTGTAAAATGCTTTTCGGCGAAAGCATGAGAAGCTATTATCTGATAGCATGCACCCCCCAAAATACCTGAACGAGACCTAAACAAAAGATTTTGCGGTAGCCGGCGCTACACAAAACGCAGAAATAAAATATAAAACATTAATTACCTTTGACGAGCTTCTTTGTTGGCACTCCTATATGTCCCATAAACATCACAATTGGGTCTTTTTCCCGATTAAATCCATCAAAGTATGCCAAAAATGTCCATTTATGAAGGCCGTCTGATCCAAGGAAAATGCACCTTTACACGACGCAACGTCACTTTTAAAAATTAACAAAGTTACCTATAAACTTTTACAAATCACTTCAAACTACTTTTGTAAACCAACTTTAGTTATTAATAAACGTTAATAATCGATAAAATTGATCACGGGGCGATCTGTATTCGATAGCAGCAAGTCTTGAAATCATCCATTTTTTTCACTTTCATAATTTCCTGGGTGCACCCCAAGACAGGAAGTGCCTATACGTCATCCCACCAAGGATAAACGTGCAAAGAAATGCCAGTATTGGCGACATCGTGTGGACGCTGTAGGCGTTCTATCGCCTTAGACAATTCAAAGACTGTCGGATGATTTTCTTTTGTGTGTTTTCCCTGGGATTTTTACTCCTGAACACGTTCTGTTATAGCCATAGGCATGATTTAACCAGTTTTAGAAACTTCAGAGTGTTTTCTATACACGCATACTTATTGTATGCATATACTATATTCCTGGCATGAGTAGCAGGACGTAGAAATGTTGCGCGATTTGTAAAAAAAAGCTGCGAAAATTCGCAGCATCCTTAACAGGTCCACCTGGCGTGTCAGATTTCAAAAAAGCTTTACAGCGAAAGCAAACCAAGTGTTTATGTTAGGACAGCTCTCTTTTGATCCACTTTTTGTTATGCTGTTGTGCCAATCAAGTTGTGTTAACGTAAACTGAACAGTAATTATTGTCAATTATCAAAACGTAACAGTAAAACTAATGTTGTCATGTCATGTTAAATCCTAGACAGGCCCCAGGTGGCATTCTCAGCTACTTTAGGAATTTCTGGAACCATTGGACCTGTCAGCAATGAAATCACTCTGGTCTTCCAGCGTGTTCTATCAAACATTGGAAATGCCTACAATCCAACCACAGGTATTTCCCTCAATGTCAAAAAATGGGATTCACATTTTTACACACAATGCTCATGCTTACGTTAGTTAGTATGCTGTGTGTAGCTATTACTTTACGTTACATGTTCTTACTTCGTATCCACTAAATTAACAATAATGCTGAATAATTTATATTTTTCCTCTGATTGGAGGCATCTTTACAGCACCAGTGAGAGGACTCTACCATTTCACCTTCACAGCTTTTGACTGGGGATGGACTACAATGACAGGGGCAAGCTTACGTCGTAATGGACAGCTAATGGTCTCTGTGTATGATGAGAAAGAAGGGGGTTCCTCTGAGTCGTCATCCAATAGCGCTACCTTCCTGCTACAAGTGGGAGAGCAGGTGTATGTTGCTCTCTGGAGACATGGACATCGGATATCTGACAATGAAAATCACTACTCCTCATTTAACGGTTTCCTGCTCTTTCCCATATGATGTAAAGATGATGAAATATGTTCAATATGTTTTTCTGATCAATCACATACATCTTAAAAATTTGACATAGAATATAGTAAGTGTGTGCTTTTAGAAATGCAAGAGGGACATCCTGTATTTTTTCTCATTAGATGTAATAATTTAGATTTTTTATAAAAAATAATGCATTTTATTGAAACAAATAGTCAGGATTTCTGTACAAGTAACTGCGTGTCACGAACCGGCTCAAAGCCCTTAACAAAAGGGAGACAACGTGGAGATAAGGAGTAACAAAACATATATTTATTAAATAAAGTAAAGTACAATATACAATGGTGTGTGTAATCAGTAATCAGTAGTGTAAGTGAGTGTTTTGCATGCATGAATGTGATAATGCAGGGTGTTGAAAGGTGCCAAAGCAAACAAGCAAAAACCACCAAGATACACAACAAAATCTATAAAGGTGTCTGCATGGAGAGAGACTCCCCTATGAATGGGGAAGTGGTGTATTTATCCTGGGACACACCGGGCCCAGGTGTTTCCCATGTAGCTGACGACCCTCCCAACTCCGCCCACCGGCATCCTAATAAGGAAACAAGAACAAATAGAGAATACGGCAGACACAGGGTCGTCACATCCCCCCCATAAAACCGGGGACCAACAAGGACCCCGGAACATACCGGCCCTGCGTCCCCAAATTGCCTTTTATTGAGATGACTCATGTACTGAAGGCAGCTCTGCAGAGTGGTCACTAGCTAGCTCAGCCAAAAAGTTATAAAAATCAAATTTAAACCTTATCCTAATCTTAATCCTAACCTTAACCACACTGCTAAACCTAATGCTTAACCCTAACCTTCAAATGTTGACTTTGCAGCTGAACCATCTAGCGAAACCGCTCACTGTCGCCCAGTTCTGCCTCCAGGGAAAGACTCATGACAATAAACGTCAATGTGCTAACTCCACAAAAACACAATAATATATTCTCATTCACAGTACAGCTATCTGACGTATAGTATAGTGCCAAATCAAAAAGACACAAATAAATCTCACTTAAATATCATCAAACATTTTTTTACCACTTTAGTGATTAACCTCTGCAGATTGTGTACTACTTTAGGTCCTGCAGCAGAACGCATGCAATGTGACAATCATTATGATACATAGATATAGTGATGAGAATGATTATGACAGCTGATTATAATGATAGAAGTGAGAATCATACTCAAAAACAATAAAGGTATTTAAATGCCTTCATGCATGTAAAACAAAACTGCGTATAAATGATTGCGAATGCTTTCTAATTCATTATGTAGGCCCACTATCATATGAAGGTGATGAGGTACTCTGGGTACGCTTGGTCGTCGTGGAAGATGACAAACATGCTGGGTGTCTGCAGGTTGTCCACTAGACTGTCATAGCAGTCAGCGGAATCTGTGGGGGAGCGACAAGGGGTGAACTTCATGGAGGGGTCACCCCGGGTATAGCGCCCGGTCAGGACACGTGCAACGTACATACGCCTGTGCCCAGAACCATCAGGAGGGCTATATCTGGGATGGGCTGAATAGCTGGCGTTCACAGCAAAATACACACCCACTCCATATGCTGTAACTAAAAGAAGAAGACAAGTGGAGGAAATGGATGAAGCAGAGAGAATTAATTAATAAAAATGAAAGTACGTAAAAGTAAAAGACGGCATTGTAATAGCATGTAATAGCATTGTAATAGCATTGTAATAGCATTGTAATAGCATTGTAATAGCATTGTAATAGCATTGTAATAGCTTGTAATAGCATGTAATAGCATTGTAATAGCATGTAATAGCATTGTTCTAGCATTGTAATAGCATGTAATAGCATGTAATAGCCCTTACTATTAGCATAGCTCCTGTCGAATCCATTACTTTCAATGGCGTCACAGGTTTTTGCTGCCGTCCCGTGGTAGAGTTTCCGTACCCCTACCGCCGCTGCTCCGTTCTTGGCCCGGATGCGCTGCTCACACAATGCGTACGCCTGCCACAGAAATACATTCTGCACACGCTCGATCTGAAAAAGAGACAACGTTCAAGAACCAGACCAACACCTTTAAACACAACTACAGTATTGGTATTTACACTGAACAAAAATATAAAACAACAATTTCAAAGATTAAAGTTCATATGACAAAATCAGTCAATTGAAATAAATTCATTTGGCCCTAATCTATGGATTTCACATGACTGGGAATACAGATAGGCATCTGTTGGTCACAGATACCTTAAAACAAAAAAAAAGTAGGGGCGTGGATCAGAAAACCAGTTTCTGGGATCTTTTATTTCAGCTCATGAACCATGGGACCAACACTTTACATGTTGCATTCATGTTTTTGTATTGGTATTTCCATTTTCTATACTACCAGATACAGTATAATCATGATAAGCAGCTGGTTGTGTGTCAGGTTGTTGGTCTGTTACTTTGTGGATGGCGACTTGTGTTGCCGTGGTGCTTTGGAATGCCTGTGCCACCGCCTGGTACTCTGACGAGGTAGGCAAGAGCAGCACTCTCTTCTGCGTTTCACCAGCGGCCATATCATCCCAGTGCGATGGCAATTCTAAAAACACAGGACTGTAAGTGGAGTTTACGGCATGAACAGGACTATCAGAGGATGTTTAAAATGTTAAACGTGTTTTAAAGATAACAGTGAAATCAATAGTGGCTATGGGTCATCTGATGACATAATGGATTGAAGGGTTAGTGTTAACTACAAATCAACGTCTGACTGTAAAGTCACTCTGGATAAAAGCATCCGCTATCTGACCAAAATATAACATATAATAAAACTATGTCAGAAATTCTAAAACTGAAAATAAAACAATTCAATCTGTACTTTCACTCTCCTCTCGCTTCATCTTATAGGTGCAACCCGTTTCCCAGTCAGTGGCCATGTTGTTCTTCAGGTTCACCCTGACTTTGCTCCCATCTGGGACATCCAGCTCTGCTGAGACATCTCCTCTTAGGTGTGCCTGCTCCAGATGGTAGTTGTCATGCATCCCCAGCTCCTCCCAAACGTCACCATGCCTGCACATAGACCACTGGACACTGAGGGCCATTAGTGCCTCATTTCTCTCTTGCAGCTCCCTACGGAGGGCGCCACTGAGCGCACTGTCCAGCACCTCGCGCACGCTCAGAACGTCCTCCTTCAGGCCTCGGAGAACATAAAACCCCTCTCCAGTTGCAGCTCCAACTCCAGCCCCAGCATCCACCCCTCCTGCCCTCTGAACTCTACCCAGCTCCAGGCTCACTCCCAGGACCTTGGCATTCTTCTGCACGGCCTGCAGCTCCACCTCTCCCAGCATGCACAGGTCCTCTCCCTTCACATCTCTCTGAGTCAGCTGGTTCTGCAAGATGGCCTCCAGCTCCCGCCTGGCCCCCCTGATGGCATCCGCCCCGCGCCCCACCACGCTCAGCACCACCGGGGGCGGTCTCCAGGGGGTGATGGTGAGGCCTGGAAGGGTATGAGGAGGGGGAAGGGAGCCATGCGAGGGGGAGGAAAAGCTGATCCTCAGTTTCTTCTTCAGTATCTGTTGGGCTCTCTCTGAGGAGACAAAGAGAGGAGAGTTAAGACAGAGTGTAAAGTCACATTTTATAACTAGGATCCAAAGTTTTCCCTGTCATCAAAGCATCACCAGGTAAAACTCTGGGCCCAAGTTATATCTACATACCCAAGAATAAGGATAATTTGTACATACACAAGTATACACACAAACACACATACCTTTCAGTGTTGGGATTGGAGCGATAGCTCCCAGTCGGCTCTCCAGCTCTGACCTGCAAACAAACAAAAACATAAATAAAATGTCCTGTCCAAAGCTTAACATCCAGACATCACAACTAAAACTCGGAAAATAACAAAACTCATTCTATAAGTGAAGCAAACTACAAACAAACTTACCATACAATTTAAACCAGGGTTGCCCAACCCTGTTCCTGGAGAGCTACCTCTTAAGTTTTTCACTCCAACCCCAGTTGTAACTAACCTGATTCAGCTTATCAACCAGCTAATTATTAGAATCAGGTGTGCTACATAAGGGTTCCACTCTAAACCTACAGCATGGTAGGGCTTGCAGTCCAAACGCCAAGTAGAGAGCCCTCGAACCTAAACCCTCAGCCCTTGAATGACGTTTTACATCATCACATCCGAGTGTATCTTCAATGTCCTTTGCCCAAGCGAGGGAGAGCGATGATCGGAGGCGCAACGTCCTTGGTAGAAATCTTGAAGTTCAGCTTAAAAACGACCAACCTAAAGCTATTAATGTACCTAGCAAGCTAACGTAGCTAGCTAGCAGTTTTATCAGGTAGCTAGCTACAGTTAGCCATAGCTGGCTAGCTAGTTTTATAGTTTGGTAATTTATTTCAATAAATTCCCCAAAATATGTTTATGAAGCTAGCTATGTTTTATATGCTCCTCACTACGAGACTCAGCCAATTTGATCGTAATTCCCATTTGCCAACGCTAAAATCAATGTAATCTATGAATTATCTTTGCAAGATAGCATCATAATTTTGTCTCACATACCGAAAATGCAGCCGCGTTGCTACAATTGGACACTTTGCAACCACTGAAGTTTGACACGTCACATTTTGAATTGAATTGTGGGTCATATCAACCAGACAAGTGATCCAGGTTCTTCACTCGGTCCCTCCAGCTAAATCGAGGGCTGTTTGTCAACTGGACCTCCACTTAAGATGACAATCAAACTGCATCCGGTTTCGACGAGGGGAAGTGGCTAGCGCGAGGGCAAATGGGGGTCAAATGAACGTGTTTGGACAGTAGCCAAGCTTTTCAGGAACAGGGTTGGGAAGCCCCTGATTCAAACCAAGACACATCAGAGACCCCACCATTTCTGACAATTAAAATGGAGACTGACCTGAATGCCTGGAAGACGGGTCTCTGCAGCATGACAATGCGGATGACAGAGAGGATGTTGGGGGACAAATCCCTCACACTTGACGCCATGCCATCCAACATGGCCTTACACACAGAGCCAGAGTCTGCTCGAGCAGCTCCTGGACAAAAAAATATGTTTGTTTTTTATGTCTAGAATATCATCTAACCAGTATATTACAGAATATAGATGCTGCTGTCCCTAATGAACTTGTTCATCAGTATTTGTTTTGACATTAATTAAATTGTGTCCTACGAAATGTAAGACTAACAACTGCGCACAATAAAAATATTGAACACAAATTGGTATGGCAGAGGGTTGATACAAGAGCAAATTAAGGGAGTCGGTATTGCATTTCACACAAAATAAGACATACTGTACATACCAGTGTTGACTGCAGGGAAGGCTGCAGAGCGGTAGCCCTTTCTCTCACACTGTTTCAGTATCTTCCCACAGACCTTGCTGATCCTCTGTGTGTCGCGTTTAAAGCTGACGTGAACGATCTCCTTGCAGCCCAGTGCACCAGGCCCTGTGGTGCACATCAAGTCTCCTGGCACACCCACTGATGGAGAGAAAAAGAAAGATATGGAGGCTTCTGAGTGGAGGACAGCTCATAATAATGGCTGGAATGGAGTCAATGGAATGGTATCAACCACGTCTTTGACATTTATTTTTTATTTATTCAACTAGGCAAGTCAGTTAAGAACAAATTCTTATTTTCAACAGTGGGTTAACTCCTCCCACCTGCCTCCATTAATAAGTGAAGAATAAGCTAGTAAAGCGATCTGTGAAGTAATTATTCAATGTCTCTATATCTTAGTGGAAAAAGATTTTCCTTCGTCAAATGATTACTTTCTGACTTGTGTGAACAGATTGCTCTGAGAGTTTGTGATTGTGTTAATAGGATTGTGTATGAGAACACTGTAAAACCAACCTTGTGCTAACGCTGCTTGGACTGTGGAACCTGCAGCAGTCAGAATAGCTTTGGAGACACCTAGAGGAAGATAATGGGACGTGAGGGGACACAGAGAACAGAACAAACAAACAAACACACACACATACACACACAGTGATGACTAATCAAAAGCACATTGGAGGACAATGATAACTAGTGCTACCTGAATGGTTGGCTGAGAAGTCTGTGGTGTTGACGATGACATCAGTGGTCTCACGGATGATGTCGCCAAAGACCAGTTGTAGCTTGACACTGCCCAGCGTGGCAGAGACCTCGTCCTGAGTGGTTGAGATGTGGCGATAGAAGGAGGCTAAGCGAGAGAGAGAGAGAGATTGACAAACAATTGACAAAAAAACGTACCAAAACAAAGGCAGAGAGAGAGAGACAGAGACAAAGAGACAGAGAGACAGAGAAATTAACAAATAGTTGACAAACAAACAAACATTAACAGCACCTAGATCTTCTGCACAGATTCCGTCAGACCTGGGCCCTGACAGACCTGGGCCCTGACGGTAAATCTCAGTAAGACAAAAATAATGGTGTTCCAAAAAAGGCCAGGACCACAAATACAAATTCCATCTAGACACCATTGCAATAGAGCACACAAAAAACGATACATATCTTGGCCTAAACATCAGCGCCACAGGTAACCTCCACAAAGCTGTGAATGAGCTGAGAGACAAGACAGGAAGGGCCTTCTATGCCATCAAAAGGAACATAAAAGCCGACATACCAATTAGGATCTGGCTAAAAATACTTACTTATCAGTTATAGAACCCATTGCCCTTTATGGTTGTGAGGTCTGGGGCCCGCTCACCAACCAATCATTCACAAAATGAGACAAATACTAAATTGAGACTCTGCATGCAGAATTCTGCACAAATATCCTCCATGTACAGTGGTTCCTCCTTTAAAAGTTGTGTCATACTGCGGCACACCCTGCGTGCTGCTGCAGCATTCTGTGGCACGTCATTTAATTCTCAGCCATTTCTTCTGTTACTGCAAGTTATTGCTAGTTTTACCACCAGTGGGCATCTTTGAGAAGCATTTGTTAGTATTCCGTATTGGCATTACCAGAGAATTTAAAAGCTTTTTTGTAATAACATAGTATATGGGATTGATTTGAAGAAATTTGGCTTAATTAATTTGATGAATATTATGGTGTTTAAATTCCGAGAAAAATTGTCGGTTTGTAAATTCAGATCGTTTCGCTCTCGGAGGGCACACTGGACGTTCGGACCGAGGAGTAGGGTTGATTTGAGCATTCTGGCCTTACAACAACAGTCAAGCTAACATTGGCTAGCTACTTCCAGACACAAATGACACCACTGACCATTTTACTCACCCTAGCAGAGCTGGTAAGGCAGTTTTCGTGTTGGTGACTGTGAATGTGTTGCTGGAAACAATTTAATTGCGCTTTTTTTGCCAAAGACGGTATCTCAGGTAAGCAGCACTGGGCTGTATTTACGTATCCTAAAAATGACACCTGCTGCTTTAGATATCTCAGTTATTGTTTTCAGATCTATAAAAAATAAGCTGTTTTCTTTACATTCAGAGAGCGAGCTGATCAAGGGGTTGTAGATGTTGCCAGATGTTAATTGTCCGAGGAACAGGCCGTGGGAAGGTTTATTGCTGGCAAAAATGTCCATAACCAGAGGTAATTAAACTGTTCTGTGTTGTTTTTCTCCATCTCTGCCTGTCTTGTTGTACATGGAACCTGTCTCACATGCATTAATTTAAAAAACCTTAAGATGTCAGCTGCTAATTTTCAGATTTACACCACATAAACACAGCCATTTTCACTGGACTATCTGTTGCTGCCAAGTCATGATTTCCCTGGGGTTTAGAATTACAATAACCAAGTGGTGAGACACAGCCCTCTATTGTAAAATGTTTCAGGTACATTCCGATAGGTGTCTGCGTCACATACAGTATCTTCTATTGACATTAACTTCTATTGTTTGTCCTCATGGGTCTGTTTTTCAGCATAAAGTACTCTGCAGCCACTTAGTGTGGACACAAGGTGAGACCACACACACAAAATAATAGTATCTCTCCTTCACTTCATCCATCTCCCCCTTCTCTCTAAATCCTCTACGGTTATATAAGCTGGTTTGGTGAACCCCTCCCCATTCTGAACTGGCTGACACAGAGGGCACAGCATGATCATAGGTGAGATTTCACTTGGTCGGGTCAGTGCTACAGGATGCAAATTTCTGTTGAAAAAGCTAGCCTTTGCTTTCCTAACTGAATGTGTATATTGGTTCCTCACTTCCCTGAAAAGCTGCATATCGCGGGGGCTATTTGATGCTAATGCAGTATGCCACAGGATGTTTTTGTGCTGGTCAAGGGCAGTCAAGTCAGGTGGGAACCATATCTGTTCTTAGTTCTACATTTTTTGAATGGGGCATGCTTATTTAAGATGGTGAGGAAAGCACTTTTAAAGAGCAACCAGGCATCCTCTACTGACGGGATGAGGTCAATATCCTTCCAGGATACCCGGGCCAGGTCGATTAGAAAGGCCTGCTCGCAGAAGTGTTTTAGGGAGCGTTTGACAGTGATGAGGGGTGGTCGTTTGACCACAGACCCATTACGGACGCAGGCAATAAGTCAATGATCGCTGAGATCCTGGTTGAAGACAGCAAAGGTGTATTTGTAAATATGACAGGAATAGTTTCCTTAACTCACTCTGATCTGGAGAAGCATCCATTACAAACCCTCTGACATGCAAAGCACACTGGGAAGTCTGGAAAGCCTGCAAGTAAAACAGCATACAACCACAAGTCAAGGGCAACCAGTGATGAACTGTGTTAAACAGTAACTTAAGTTTTGATTTTGCATGAAACATCCATTGAAGTCAAGAGAAGTGCCCTTCTTTAAAAGTCTCTGCTCACCTTGGTAGAATCTCTGTCATTGGGATGGATAACAATGCGGACAAGGAAGGGGGTTCTGCTCGCTCGATTCTGTTCATACCTACGGATCTCTTCTAGCAGAACCTGTGTTACCACATTGTGAGGGAACTGGAGAACCACACCAGTTCCAACTACAGGGAAGGCAACAGAACAGAATCCCTGGATCTCACAAGAGGCTAGAACTCTCCTCACACCCTGCCTCAGAGCCTGAGAGAGGACCAGAAGTGCTGGGTTAATGGTGGTTCAAAGGTCACAACTGCCAAGTGAAGACACACTCACACACGGACACATACAAGGGGACAAACCTGTACTGCTGGTCCTTGGGGGTTGTTGTCCCAGTGTGCACAGCTGAGGAAGAAGACGCGGCCAGAGCTGAGACCAGACAGTCCCTCCACCAGGACGTTGTCACCAGGTGCAGTCCGTCCCCCTAATTCCCTCAGAAACGCTGTCATCAGCGCCGGTCCAGCTGCCTCCGACAAGACATTACCCACTCGGGAGGAGAGAGGGTCACTACCAACCATGGGGGACACCAGGGCATCCACCTTCAGAGAGAGACAGACAGTCAGACAGATAGACAAAGACACAGACAGTGGGACAGACAGTGGGACAGAGAGACATGCAGAGAGACAGGCAGAGAGACAGACAGAGAGAGGGGGGAGAGATAAATAAATTAAGTAAAAGGGTAAGAGAAAAAGGAAGACGAAGTGTAAAAGAGAAAGGGAACATTGAGGCTCTCTCACCTCCTGTTTCTCTATGCTTCCCTGGATGATCTCCACCTGGACACAGACCTCTGGAGCCACTGGTCCCCTGGTGGAGGCAGCAGTGGTGTCTCTCTGAGGAGCATGTGTAGTGGTAGTGGTGGTGCTGGACTCTACCTCCAACCCAGGAAACTCCCTCTTCCCCTCTAACAGCCTATCACAGGCCTCCTGCATGGCTCTCACTGCCTCTCCACTCACATCAATCAGAGTGACCTTGGTAAGGATGCGCTGTTCCCTCCCAAAGTCCCTCACTGCAGAGACTATGGCCTCAGAGCACACCTTCAGAGGAACGCTGAATATCCCCGAGCTGATGCAGGGCATGGCCAGGGTCTGGAGCTCCAGGGTCTCTGCCAGATCCAGGACTGCCTTTACTGTCTTCTCCAGCAGAGGGTGCTCTTTCCCACCTACGCTGCCCCCTACTGGCCCCACTGCGTGCAGCAGCATCTTACAAGGCAACTTCCCTCCTGTAGTCTCTACCACTGTACCTGTGGGCACTCTACCTATCTGCCTAACCAGATCTCTGCTGGCCTGCTGTACCTCAGGCCCCCCCGCACGGCTTAGAGCTGCAGCCACGCCACCAGCGTGATCCAGGTCCTCATTGGCTGCGTTCACCAGCGCATCCGCCCGTTCCTTGGTGATGTCACCTTGACGTACCACAACCTGCAGCCCCCGCTGGAGGCGATAGCTGGTGGCTGTGACCATCTCCTCCAGTCTTGGTCCGGCGCGAGCTTCGCCGGCAACACCACCGTGGTTGTGCAGCTGGATGAGGCAGTGTTGAGAGCGACCCACTACTCCCAGGTACTCCCTTCCCAGGCCCTGGAAGTAGCGTAGTGCCCCCGGCTGGTCTATGGTCACAGTCTGGTGGACCAAGGAGGCCAGAGCGGGACCCAACCTGTCCCTAACCTGGGCCACCCGGACAGAGGGTCCACAGAGCACCACAGTGGGGTGGATGGCTGAGGGGTAGAGGGTCACCCCAGTGTGTTCCACACCGATCCTCTCCAGCAGTTCTGGTAGGTGGTCAGCAATCTCTGGGTAAGGGAGACACACTGTCTCCTCCACACTGGACTGGTCTATCAGAAAGGCCCCAATCTCCTCCCTCAGCTCCTGAACCTCCTTCAGGTGGCCCAGCAACTGCACTCTACACCCAGGACCATACCTTGCCACCACCCTGCATCTGCTCTGGTTCATCTCCTTCACCTTCTTCTCAAGCTTGGATTTCAGTTCAGATGGCAGGGTGCCACAGTTAGGCAAATCGATCTTCTCCTCCCCAAACTCCCCCAGCAGATCCTTCTCAGCCTGCTCCAGTTTCCCAGAGGAGAGGGAGAACAGACGGAGCTCTGTATCCCCCAACTCTACCTCCACATGGAGTCCCAACCCCAGCAGACTGCTCAGGTTCCCAGGCCTCCCATACTCATCCCTCAGGAAGGACAGGAGGTGGGGGGACACCTCAGGCACCACCCGCTCCAGCACCAGAGAGATTTTATCTGTAACTAACTGTCTGGCTGTCCGGACATCACTTGCTGAACCCTCCAGCACCAGCTGAGATGAGTCACTGCGCGTCACCCTCACCCCTGGAACAGCCTCACCTAGATCCTTCTCTATAACTTCCTCTAGAAGCCGGAGCTTGGACTGTCCCAGACGACAGGTGGTGCTGATCTTCTCCTGCTTCCAGGAGCTCAGACCCTGACCCTGGAAGGCCTCCAGCTCCTTCAGCTTGGCCTGGACCTCGGGCCCCTCCCCAACCACCACCGCAAACCCTTCCCCTGTCTCGCAGTAAACCCTCACATCCTCCGAACCCAGGGTACTGCTCTGCAGCAGAGTCTGGAGCTTAAGTGGGTCTACCTCATAGTGGCATGTGTACCGCTCCTGGAGCTGTTTGAACAGTCTCTCGACCTGTGCCTTCCATGGTCCCACCCCAACCCCATCTCCACATAACCCAGCTTGGCCTGAGCCTCTGACCACTGCCCTATTGTCCTCTGGATGGAGGTGGACAGAGCAGCCCAGAGAGGACAGCTGCTGCTGCAGGTCTCTTCCAGCCCCAGGGCTCTCTTTCAGGTATCTCAGGAGGTAGGAGTCTAGATGGAGTTCATGCTCTAGGAAACCAGGTGGGGATGTCTGGACAGGGAGGGAGGGATGGAATGGGAGGGACTGGTGACTCTAGAGTCAGAGATAAAAAGGTGTAAGTCCTGGGGAATTCCACTGTTAATGATTACTATGTCTGTCTTTATCTATGTTTATTATTAATTTATTATTGTAGGTCGACCGTACAGCTGCGTCTGGATTATATTAGAAATCTAGCAACTGGTTTGGCATTTGTCCATTTTGTTAGTTTAATACAGATTGCTTTCAGTTGGAATTTATTTTAATGTCATTCCTCATATTGTAAATTCATGTTTTACTTATTATAACAATAAGTAAAACCAAACATGCAATGTAATCAGACTATTTTGACGTCATTTGAAGGGATAATAAAGTCATTGCCTGACAGACAGATCCATGATATATGACTAAACGTTATGTTTACTGGGATGTAAATACAACAACACTGCATTGACGTCTGTGTGGTTTGACCTCATGTTATGGAACATAAATGTCTTGTCAAGCAGGTTATGTGACTCTGCATGTACTGTATAGGTGTGTCTGTTAAGTCTGGCCACACCTGACTGCTGAATGTTGTGGGTGGAGGCTCCTGACTGCCTCTCAGAGTGAGGATGAGAGGTCCTCCAGGCATCTCCAACACATGATTAGGTTTCTGAAGTACCCTCTCCTGGACTGAAAGAGTTACAGAGGCATGAGTTGATGTTGCCGTTGTAGTCGTTGTTATAGTAGTAGTGGTAATAAAAATAACAACTAAAAGCACCAACATATTTGTATCTTAAAAGCACCAAATGGGGTCATTTTTTACCCCAAATTGGTAATGATTGCATAGAGACACTGTCTGTCAAGCAGTAGCATGTTTTATTTAATTAACCTTCTGTAACACAAGCTTCTTTTTAAAAAACATTTTCACACATCTGTTTTTTGTATGTTTTTATCAGTTAATTTGATAAATTTGAATCAATAGAAACGTATGAACATTTTTGGGCTATTCATTCAAAACGTGTTTCTGTAACGTCTACTCCCACTCTACGGCATTCAACGTCGTCGGTCTACCAACCACAGGTCCTGGCAACCCACCTTTACACACACCTGGCAACTATCTTCAAGCACACCTGCGTCTCATTATGAGTCACACCTGGACTTCATTACTCCCTTGATTACTTACCCTTTATATCGCACTCTTTTGTTATCAGTCATCAGGTATTGTTGTTTGTGTTTCCATGTCAGACACTTCTCTTGTTTTGTTATGGATCATGTTTGTTGTTATTAAATTCACTAACTGCACTTGCTTCCTGACTCCCGGCGTCTATGTTACAGAACACTACCTCCACAAATGGAAGCAGCAGTCAATCAAGACATCTCCCAGATGGTCGCTGAACAGGGTCACCGACTTCGTCAACACCTCGACCAGCTGGCTCATTTGGGAACGGCTATGGATGAGGTCCTCTTCATTACTCAAGGGGCTTCATCTCCAAACAGCGGAGGATTCTCTACCACAAGTCGAGCCAGTACCACAGCCCATCCAGCTGTCCGTCCTGTTCAACAATGCCAGATTGTCCTTCCTGGACAAATATGACAGGACTCCATTGAAATGCCGTGGCTTCCTACTCCAGTGCTCCCTCTATTTCGCTCATCAGATGGGAGCCCCCACCACGAGAGGTCCAAGGTTGCCACATTTATTTCTCTGCTGATAGGACGAGCGTTGGAGTGGGCCACGGCCATCTGTGAGAGAGGCGAGGATAAGCTGGGTTCCTATGTGGGGTTCATGGCTCTGTTCAGGGTGGTCTTCGACCAGCCACCAGAGGGTAGAGAGGGGGGTGAGCGCCTACTACAACTACGGCAGGATGGCCAGACCGCGGAAGAGTACGCGCTCACCTTTCAGACAGTGGCAGCACCCAGCAGCTGGAATGAGCCGGCGCTCTGCAACCTCTTCAGAAGAGGTCCAGAAGGAGTTTAGCGTGCCGAGATGATAACCTATCCTTGGACACCCTCATCACAATGGTCCTCCGTCTGGATAACCTGCTTCGGGAGCGTCGGAACCCGCACTGCCTCTCTCCCTCCTCCATTGATCATTCTGAGTCAGAGCCTGAACCCATGGAGGTGGGGGCGACATGCCTCTCCGCAGCTGAGCAACGCCGTCGTAGACAGTGTCCTTGTTGCAGACGGAAGGGGCACCAGTTTCAACGGTGTCCGGTATGTTCTAACCGGGGATCCACAAGAGCAGAGGGACAGCCACGTGATCATCCGTCTCCTGGGTTTGGCATGAGCCTTCCATCCTCATCACTTTCCGCCAAACCTTTCCTAGTATAAATTTCACTGTCTGGCTGTCCTTCGCCTGCTGAAGGCTCATTTCACCTCCGCCCCGTTGCTTAAACATCCAGATTCTACACTGCCCTTTGTGGTGTAGGTGGACGCCTCAGAAGTAGGTTGTGGGCTGTCCTGTCCCAATGCCAAGGTAATCCACAGAAATTGTATCCATGTGCCACCTGTCCTCCTGAGAACACCTTCGTTCCCACAGGGATAAGGGTTCAGCTATTGACCTGGGCACACAGCTGTCGTCCCTGGACATCCAGGTATCACCCACACCATTCAGTCCATCTCTGGAAAGTACTGCTGGCTTACCTTGGCGCAGGACGTCACTCATTATGTTAACTCCTATTTTGTATGTGCCTAATCCAGATCCCCCTGGGACCCTCCAGTAGGGAAACTCCTTCCTGTGCCTCAGCGTCCCTGGTCTCATCTGTCCATTGACTTTGTCACTGATCTCCCCTCTTCTGATAGTTTTACCACCATGTTGGTGATAGTGGACAGATTCTCTAAATCATGCCATTTCATCCTTCTCTCTTGTCGCCCTAATGCTCTCCAGGTCGCTGAGGCAGGTCTTCAGCAGGTCTTCCGGCAATATGGCCTTCCGGATGGTATTGTCTTGGATCGTGGCCCCCAATTCACATTACGTATATGGAAGGCTTTCATGGAGAAGCCGGGGGACATGGTCAGCCTCACTTCTGGGTACCGGCGTCAGTCTAACAAGCAGGTGGAGAGGATGAACCAGGGGCTGGGGAAGTTCCTGAGGAGCCACTGCCAGGACCGGCAGGGGGATTTGGCCCGATTCCTTCCTTGGGCTGAATAACTCCAGACTTCATTGCGACACTCCTCCACCGGGCTGAATCCCTTCCAGTGTGTTCTGGGTTATCAGCCAGCCCTGGCTCCATGGATTCCGAGCCCGACCGAAGCTCCTGTGGTAAACGAGTGGTTCAGGCGCGCAGAAGAGGTATGGAACGATGCTCATATGAGACTCCAGCGCATCGTCAGAAAGAGCAGGCGGATGGCCACTGCAGTGAGGCTACCGTGTTCCATCCTGATGATCGCGTCCGGCTCTCTGCCAGGATCCTCCCGCTCCACCTGGCATGTAAGGAGCTGAGTCCCTGGTTTGTGGGGCTGTTCAAGGTCCTCTGGAGGGTCAACAATGTTATTTACAGATTACAACTCCCCACTAACTTCCGGCTCTCACCATCTTTTCATGTTTCCCTTTTCAGGCCAGTGGTTTCTGGTCCCCTGGCTGATGCGCCCCCCCCCCCCCCCCCTCCCGGACATTGAGTGAAATCCTGCCTATGCCATCAGATCCATCCTAGACTTACAATGTCATGGGGGTTGGCTCCAGTACCTGGTGGACTGGGAGGGGTACAATCCAGAGGAGTGGTGACATTCTACATCCCAACATCACCCGAGAATTCCACCTTTGTGTCCAGAATGGGCTGCTCCTCTCCCTCGGGGCTGTCCTCCTGGTCGGAGTTGTCCTGCGGCTGGGGCCGAGTGTCGGGCGGACAAGCTCTGCAAGTACGAATGGCTTGCATGTATATTCATCTTGTGCGCATGCTTCGGGTAATAGAAGTCTGAATGCACTGCCAGTGCTTTGAAAACTTGATTTAATTATATTGGAACTTTCCTTAAAACAAAGGTTGTAAAAGTATGCTAGACATTTATAGAATCAATCATACCTAGTTTGATGTTTCTGTGACAAACGGTGAATTAGTTATTGATTTATACCACTTTTAATGGCATCTTATATATTTCTATCAAAACTGGAATTTGTATTAAAAACGTACCAATATTTATGTTCAAAACGTACTGATATAGAATAAATCATAGCTAGTTTGATTCTGTGACAACGGCTGAATTAGTTATTGATTTATATAGCTTTAAATAGCATTTTAAAGATGTTATGTATTGCCATCAAAACTGGATTTTTTCTTGTCAAAGCAAGTATACTTTATAGAATTAACCATATCTATTTTTATGTTTCCGTGACAATCAATTAACGAGTTATTGATTTTTTTACAATTTTAAATGGCTTTTGGCAAATATCTGTTGAAAGTCTGAATATAAAACCAACTGGTTAAAATATCGGTCCCATGACCTGAATGGGATTTGTGCCACAAATACTAAAACATTATGGAAACAGTGCCAGGAAAACTAAACTAAAGCATGGATTGCGGTCATACCTTGTCCATAGACTGCTTACAGGGTATGGAAACCAATATGTACATTTGTAATTTGAGCGAACTATCCCTTTAACTTCTATTGGTTATGATATGACAAGAGATGTATGGGGTGAGCAGGGTCTGTGATGTAGCCAATTTAAATGTGAAAGTGAAACTGTTCCAGAATTATCCACATTTTAAGATACTTTTTACGTTTCACCTTTAGTTTCAAGTACAGTTCAAATACTAATTTCAACATTTTCATACCTGTTGGGTCAAAAAATGCGATCTTGTAAACGTTGTCACCAACATTGTCTATTGGTCCGCAGTCTCCACCACCAGATTTACGGCGAACCTGAAAGTACTTTTCAATCTTCTCTTTCTGTGCTGGATCCAGACTGTGAACCTCGAAGAAAACGGGGTATTTGTAAATTTCCATATTGTAACTTAAAGTAGCCTATTCACTTTCTTCTAATAGCTACTGTACATGGTCTCAAATACGTTTCATTCGAACAGCTCAACCGTTTACCGATCATCAGGCCTACTGTCAGTTTTCTTTTGCAGGTGAACTTGCCAATCAATGTAGGCTGAAGCGCGCTAGCACACTTCTCGCAAAAGAAACACACTTTTTGTAATCTACTTGGCAACATAGACGTTGGGCACGTTCAAGCTGATCAGTTTTGTCATGTGGTCACCGCCTTTCAAAGTGTGTTGCATTATGGGGATAAAAATGGTCAGACTTGCGCCTAATGTGGACTGCATGAACTTTACAAAAATCATGTGATCATAGGTAATGTAGTTTTGACTGCATTCGACTGTGCAGTTGCTCTTTACCAGCCATCCCCTGCATTGTGTGTGGCCCTATTGTCAACCAATTATTAGCTTGTTTTTGTTTGACCCACGCGAACGTGGCCAAAAACCTGACTTAAACTGGAACCAACTATGCCACTTCATGTATTCAGTGGACATACTATCACAGTATATTGGATGACTCATTCATATTCCATTCACACAGCTCTATGTATCATTGATAGGTTTAGGCTACTACATGATAATACCATTTTCCCTATACCCATAACGAGGTTACTACAACCTAGCCTACAAATGAATGTTTTGAATGTAGGTGTATATGCAGTGGCGTGCCCTGGGTCCTGGGCCTTCAGTGAAGTCCTACACAGTCCCACCCGAATATATCCACCTCTTATTACCATCATTATGATGCCATGGCTCTAGACACTATACATTTAGACAGAAACGCAGTATAACCAGGCGTTGCGTCACCTTGAAATTGACATTTGTATTCAGAGAATTGCAGGGGAAGAGTACAATACCTTTTCATTGTGCAGCTCCATTGCCCTGCGCGCTTGTTCGTTGAGCTGTAGATCCACTCGGGTGTCCCCAAAAGTTTTGAAAAGCACCATTGCTTGTAAGTGCCTAGCCGTACTTTGGTGTCTCGTTGCTGCCTTGGTTAGACAACTCAGGTTTGCAAAGCCAGTGTGGCTCCAAACACCAAATCGATCACTTGCAAATAATAGGCATTCGCAGCAGTACAGTTTGCAGTGCTTCTCGGAGCCTGTGAGCCATTGATAGCGCTCGTAGTTGGAACTTTGAAAGTGGCGAACGAACCCCTTTCCCGCCTGTGACAGGCTTTGTAGCGTCGGCGCCGACCTCTCCTGACAATGTCTAACTTTTCTTGAAAAGTTTGTCTTGAGAATGCCGTTATAATTATATCCTCGACCAAATCGATATCTTCTCCTTCCGCCATTGTGGGTTGAAAAAACAGCTTAGTAGTACGCAAATTAATTAGTTTATCAGTTTCCTAGTTCTGAGACCTGCCCATATAGGACCTGCCTCTCAATATTGGTAATCCAATCAAAAGACGTGCACGCACTACGCCTGCTAGCTGGCTCCTGTGTAAACACTGGAGCCAGCCAGCAGGCGTACAATAGCCAACTCTAAAGCTGATTGGTTGACACTAAATTTTCATTTCCATTCCCTTTAAGCTACAAGCGCCCGCAGTGTTGATTCTGAGGGCCTGGGGGCAGATTTTAGACCCCTGGCAACACATGATGGCTGAATATGATTGGATAAAAGATCTAACATAAAGACCAACCCTCCAAATCTCAACCTGGGGCTGGAAGCAGTGCCACCAAGAGGAAAGCTATGAAATGAAGAGTATAACTCTTACTCTGGGGAACAATTTAATACATATTTGTGGGAAAATATATTTAAAGAAAATATATATTCTGATGATGTTTAGGCAGAGAAGGCCTTGCTGGCCCTGACGGCCCACCACTGTGTATATGTGGAGAGACAAATTGGAGTAATCAAGATGACAGACAGTGACACATTCAGTACTGCCTTGCACACTCTTGCCTGCATCCAGCTGATCTAAGGTGTAATCATTAGTCCAAACAGTTGAAAAACATTATGTTTTGCAAACAAAACAAAAGTTTCTATTGGACAAATTCAGGCAGGTCTATCCCTGTTTCGTTTCCTTCCGTTTAAGAAATGTTTTTCAACTGAATCGGCAGAATGAATACACCCCTGATCACCTGCACACACAGGTCACTTGCATAGCAGCGGCAGTCATATACAAACAGCCTCATCACTTTGTTTGTTGTATAATTCCCTCTACCCACATATGACTTCAGTTTGTGAGGGTGTGATATGGGGGTCAACATTATAAAGAAAAACTTGTATAAACAATTGCAACACTGTCATATTGATCTGAGCTTTGCTGTTGGAAAATCACATTTGTGTCCGACTTTCGGCTGTCACAGATGCACCTCTCCTGACTTCACTCCTCGACTTTCTTCTTCTTCTTTGGTATTATGGCGGTCCGAAAACAAATGTTGTAGGTGCATGCCGCCACCTAATGTATTGGCTGTGCATCACATTGGAGGCTGGTGGGAGTAGCTAGAGGAGGACGGGCTCATTGTAATGGCTCACAGGACTATAAGTGGAGTTTACGGCATGAACAGGACTATCAGAAGATGTTTAAAATGTTAAACGTGTTTTAAAGATAACAGTGAAATCAATAGTGGCTATGGGTCATCAGGCTGATGACATAATGGATTGAAGGGTTAGTGTGAACTACAAATCAACGTCTGACTGTAAAGTCGCTCTGGATAAAAGCATCCGCTATCTGACCAAAATATAACATATAATAAAACTATGTCAGAAATTCTAAAACTGAAAATAAAACAATTCAATCCGTACTTTCACTCTCCTCTCGCTTCATCTTATAGGTGCAACCCGTTTCCCAGTCAGTGGCCATGTTGTTCTTCAGGTTCACCCTGACTTTGCTCCCATCTGGGACATCCAGCTCTGCTGAGACATGTCCTCTTAGGTGTGCCTGCTCCAGATGGTAGTTGTCATGCATCCCCAGCTCCTCCCAAACGTCACCATGCCTGCACATAGACCACTGGACTCTGAGGGCCATTAGTGCCGAATTTCTATCTTGCAGCTCCCTACGGAGGGCGCGACTGAGCGCACTGTCCAGCAACTCGCGCACGCTCAGAACGTCCTCCTTCAGGCCTCGGAGAACATAAAACCCCTCTCCAGCCGCAGCTCCACCTCCAGCTCCAGCCCCAGCTTCCACCCCTCCTGCCCTCTGAACTCTACCCAGCTCCAGGCTCTCTCCCAGGACCTTGGCATTCTTCTGCACGGCCTGCAGCTCCACCTCTCCCAGCATGCACAGGTCCTCTCCCTTCACATCTCTGAGTCAGCTGGTTCTGCAAGATGGCCTCCAGCTCCCGCCTGGCCCCCCTGATGGCGTCCGCCCCGCGCCCCACCACGCTCAGCACCACCGGGGGCGGTCTCCAGGGGGTGATGGTGAGGCCTGGAAGGGTAATGAGGAGGGGGAAGGGAGCCATGCGAGGGGGAGGAAAAGCTGATCCTCCGTTTCTTCTTCAGTATCTGTTGGGCTCTCTCTGAGGAGACAAAGAGAGGAGAGTTAAGACAGAGTGTAAAGTCACATTTTATAACTAGGATCCAACGTTTTCCCTGTCATCAAAGCATCACCAGGTAAAACTCTGGGCCCAAGTTATATCTACATACCCAAGAATAAGGATAATTTGTACATACAAGTATACACACAAACACACATACCTTTCAGTGTTGGGATTGGAGCGATAGCTCCCAGTCGGCTCTCCAGCTCTGACCTGCAAACAAACAAAAACATAAATAAAATGTCCTGTCCAAAGCTTAACATCCAGACATCACAACTAAAACTCGGAAAATAACAAAACTCATTCTATAAGTGAAGCAAACTACAAACAAACTTACCATACCATTTAAACCAGGGTTGCCCAACCCTGTTCCTGGAGAGCTACCTCTTAAGTTTTTCACTCCAACCCCAGTTGTAACTAACCTGATTCAGCTTATCAACCAGCTAATTATTAGAATCAGGTGTGCTACATAAGGGTTCCACTCTAAACCTACAGCATGGTAGGGCTTGCAGTCCAAACGCCAAGTAGAGAGCCCTCGGACCTAAACCCTCAGCCCTTGAATGACGTTTTACATCATCACATCCGAGTGTACCCTCAATGTCCATTGCCCAAGCGAGGGAGAGCGATGATCGGAGGCGCAACGTCCTTGGTAGAAATCTTGAAGTTCAGCTTAAAAACGACCAACCTAAAGCTATTAATGTACCTAGCAAGCTAACGTAGCTAGCTAGCAGTTTTATCAGGTAGCTAGCAACAGTTACCCATAGCTGGCTAGCTAGTTTTATAGTTTGGTAATTTATTTCAATAAAGCTTTGGACAGGACATTTTATTTATGTTTTTGTTTGTTTGCAGGTCAGAGCTGGAGAGCCGACTGGGAGCTATCGCTCCAATCCCAACACTGAAAGGTATGTGTGTAATTTATTTCAATAAATGACCCAAAATATGTTTATGAAGCTAGCTATGTTTTATATGCTCCTCACTACGAGACTCAGCCAATTTGATCGTAATTCCCATTTGCCAACGCTAAAATCAATGTAATCTATGAATTATTTTTGCAAGATAGCATCATAATTTTGTCTCACATACCGAAAATGCAGCCGCGTTGCTAAATTGGACACATTGCAACCACTGAAGTTTGACACTTGACTACATTTTGAATTGAATTGTGGGTCATATCAACCAGACAAGTGATCCAGGTTCTTCACTCGGTCCCTCCAGCTAAATCGAGGGCTGTTTGTCAACTGGACCTCCACTTAAGATGATTATCAAACTGCATCCGGTTTTGATGAGGGGAAGTGGCTAGCGCGAGGGCTAATGGGGGTCAAATGAACGTGTTTGAACTGTAGCCAAGCATTTCAGGAACAGGGTTGGGAAGCCCCTGATTCAAACCAAGACACATCAGAGACCCCACCATTTCAGACAATTAAAATGGAGACTGACCTGAATGCCTGGAAGACGGGTCTCTGCAGCATGACAACGCGGATGACAGAGAGGATGTTGGGGGACAAATCCCTCACACTTGACGCCATGCCATCCAACATGGCCTTACACACAGAGCCAGAGTCTGCTCCTGGACAAAAAAAACACGTTTTTTTCATGTCTAGAATATCATCTAACCAGTATATTACAGAATTTAGATGCTGCTGTCACTAATGAACTTGTTCATCAGTATTTGTTTTGACATTAACTAAATTGTGTCCTACGAAATTTAACGCCTAACAACTGAGCACAATAAAAATTATTGAACACAAATTGGTATGGCAGAGGGTTGATACAAGAGCAAATTAAGGGAGTCGGTATTGCATTTCACACAAAATAAGACATACTGTACATACCCGTATTGACTGCAGGGAAGGCTGCAGAGCGGTAGCCCTTTCTCTCACACTGTTTCAGTATCTTCCCACAGACCTTTCTGATCCTCTGTGTGTCGCGTTTAAAGCTGACGTGAACGATCTCCTTGCAGCCCAGTGCACCGGGCCCTGTGGTGCACATCAAGTCTCCTGGCACACCCACTGATGGAGAGAAAAATAAAGATATGGAGGCTTCTGAGTGGAGGACAGCTCATTATAATGGCTGGAATGGAGTCAATGGAATGGTATCAACCACATGGAAACCACGTCTTTGATGTGTTTGATGCCATTCCATTGACTCCATTCCAGAAATGATTATGCGCCGTCCTCCCCTCAGCAGCATCCACTGGTAGGCACTTAGTGTTCAAATATAGACATATGAGTGACAGTGGAGGCTGGAAGGAGGGGCTACAGGAGGAAGGGCTCATTGTAATGGCTGGAATTGAATCAAGGGAACGGAGTCGAACATGTGGTTTCCATACGTTTGATGTGTTTGATGCCGTTCCATTTATTCCATTCCAGCCATTACAATGAGCCCATCCTCCTATAGCTCCTCCCACCTGCCTCCATTAATAAGTGAAGAATAAGCTAGTAAAGCGATCTGTGAAGTAATTATTCAATGTCTCTATATCTCAGTGGAAAAAGATTTTCCTTCGTCAAATGATTACTTTCTGACTTGTGTGAACGGATTGCTCTGAGAGTTTGTGATTGTGTTAATAGGATTGTGTATGAGAACACTGTAAAACCAACCTTGTGCTAACGCTGCTTGGACTGTGGAACCTGCAGCAGTCAGAATAGCTTTGGAGACACCTAGAGGAAGATAAGGGAACGTGAGGGGACACAGAGAACAGAACAAACAAACAAACACACATACACACACAGTGATGACTAATCAAAAGCACATTGGAGGACAATGATAACTAGTGCTACCTGAATGGTTGGCTGAGAAGTCTGTGGTGTTGACGATGACATCAGTGGTCTCACGGGTGATGTCGCCAAAGACCAGTTGTAGCTTGACACTGCCCAGCGTGGCAGAGACCTCGTCCTGAGTGGTTGAGACGTGGCGATAGAAGGAGGCTAAGCGAGAGAGAGAGAGGTTGACAAACAATTGACAAAAAAAACCAAACCAAAACAAAGGCAGAGAGAGAGAGAGACAAAGAGACAGAGAGACAGAGAAATTAACAAATAGTTGACAAACAAACAAACAAACCTTAACCTAAGCAAAGTTTTCTCATGCATTGTTGATTTCAATTTGGCATGAGGGTCTGCTATACGAATTGATGGAAAGAGGTGTTGGGGGAAAAACATCCAACATTATAAAATCCATGTACACAAAGAACAACTGTGCGGTTAAAATTGACAAAAAACAAACACATTTCTTTCCACAGGGCCGTTGGGTGAGACAGGGATGCAACTTAAGCCCCATCATCTTCAACATATATATCAACGAATTGGCAAGGGCACTAGAACAGTCTGCAGCACCCGACCTCACCCTACAGTACTAGAATCTGAAGTCAATTGTCTACTGTTTGCTGATGATCTGGTGCTTCTGTCCCCAACCAAGGAGGGCCTACAACAGCACCTAGATCTTCTGCACAGATTCCGTCAGACCTGGGCCCTGACAGTAAATCTCAGTAAGACAAAAATAATGGTGTTCCAAAAAAGGCCAGGACCACAAATACAAATTCCATCTAGACACCATTGCAATAGAGCACACAAAAAACAATACATATCTTGGCCTAAACATCAGCGCCACAGGTAACCTCCACAAAGCTGTGAACGATCTGAGAGACAAGGCAAGAAGGGCCTTCTATGCCATCAAAAGGAACATAAAAGCCGACATACCAATTAGGATCTGGCTAAAAATACTTACTTATCAGTTATAGAACCCATTGCCCTTTATGGTTGTGAGGTCTGGGGCCCGCTCACCAACCAATCATTCACAAAATGAGACAAATACTAAATTGAGACTCTGCATGCAGAATTCTGCACAAATATCCTCCATGTACAGTGGTTCCTCCTTTAAAAGTTGTGTCATACTGCGGCACACCCTGCGTGCTGCTGCAGCATTCTGTGGCACGTCATTTAATTCTCAGCCATTTCTTCTGTTACTGCAAGTTATTGCTAGTTTTACCACCAGTGGGCATCTTTGAGAAGCATTTGTTAGTATTCCGTATTGGCATTACCAGAGAATTTAAAAGCTTTTTTTGTAATAACATAGTATATGGGATTGGTTTGAAGAAATTTGGCTTAATTAATTTGATGAATATTA
Source organism: Oncorhynchus mykiss (assembly GCF_057628025.1). NCBI lineage: Eukaryota > Metazoa > Chordata > Actinopteri > Salmoniformes > Salmonidae > Oncorhynchus > Oncorhynchus mykiss. The sequence continues at coordinate 17,178,546 of NC_143030.1, forward strand.
TGGTGTTTAAATTCCGAGAAAAATTGTCTGCTTGTAAATTCAGACCGTTTCGCTCTCGGAGGGCACACTGGACGTTCGGACCGAGGAGTAGGGTTGATTTGAGCATTCTGGCCTTACAACAACAGTCAAGCACCCAAGCTAACGTTGGCTAGCTACTTCCAGACACAAATGAGACCACTGACCATTTTACTCACCCTAGCAGAGCTGGTAAGGCAGTTTTCGTGTTAACCAGAGTGTTGGTGACTGTGAATGTGCTGCTGGAAACAATTTAATTGTGCTTTTTTTCTGACGTTTACTGACCACTTCCATATTCAACAGGTGTTGAGCGCTAATAAAGTAATTATTCTGCGATCTGGTACATTCAGACTTAGAGTGCTCTGAAATCGTAGTTAGCTGGACACATTACATTTTTAACAACGTTCTTTTCTGATAAAAACTAGTTCATTGCATCCACCGTGGAGCCCAGTTTCATAATATGACCATATTTCTCAGCTGCTTGCCGTCGTTTTGAAGTAATCACACTTTTTTGTGCATTTAGTGCATCAAAGCGGACACCTACGAAGACGGCATCTCAAGTAAGCAGCACTGGGCTGTATTTACGTCTAAAAATGGCACCTGCTGCTTTAGATATCTCAGTTATTGTTTTCAGATCTATAAAAAATAAGCTGTTTTCTTTACATTTAGAGAGCGAGCTGATCAAGGGGTTGAAAATTTTGATATTGCCAGATGTTCACTGTCCGAGGAACAGGCCGTGGGAAGGTTTATTGCTGGCAAAAATGTCCATAACCAGAGATAATTAAACTGTTCTGTGTTGTTTTTCTCCATCTCTGCCTGTCTTGTTGTACATGGAAACTGTCTCACATGCATTAATTTAAAAAACCTTAAGATGTCAGCTGCTAATTTTCAGATTTACACCACATAAACACAGCCATTTTCACTGGACTATCTGTTGCTGCCAAGTCATGATTTCCTTGGGGTTTAGACTTACAATAACCAAGTGGTGAGACACAGCCCTCTATTGTAAAATGTTTCAGGTACACTCCGATAGGTGTCTGCGTCACATACAGTATCTTCTATTGACATTATCTTCTATTGTTTGTCCTCATGTGTCTGTTTTTCATCATAAAGTACTCTGTAGCCACTTAGTGTGGACACCAGGTGAGACTACACACACAAAATAAGAGTCTCTCTCTTATTCACTTCATCCATCTCCCCCTTCTCTCTAAACTCTCTACGGTTATATAAGCTGGTTTGGTGAACCCCTCCCCATTCTGAACTGGCTGACACAGAGGGCACAGCATGATCATAGGTGAGATGTCACTTGTTCGGGTCAACAGGAAGAGTTATTAAAGAGATGCTTTACATTGAAATACAGATAGAAATGTAGTAGTCCCAGAGTTAATGATCCAAGGTCAGTTTTGCATTTTACCTCCTGATGATTATGATGACTGACCGTGTTAGAATAAGAAAACAAGGCTTAATCATGTTCTCTCTCCATCCATCTGTCGCTCGTCTGCTGGTATGTTTTGATGTGAGAGAGGAATCCAGTCCTGTCATCGCCACCTCACCCGCTCTTAAGATAACCTTCGGGCCAACTGGGGGCCCAAGGCTGGTTAGGAGACACCGCAATTGTAATGAACTGAGAGAATATTAGGGTAGCACTGTAATTCATGAGTCATATGCTGTCTGCCTCTGTTCTTACCTCTTTCCCTTTCTGTCTTCTACACCTCTCTCCCCACCTCGTCTTTCTTCCTTGTTTTATAATGCACAACATACGTGCATTGAAGTTCAGATTGAACTTGTATTTATGATATAATATTAAAATTATCATAATTATAATGCATTTATGTAGTTATAACACCTGGATAATTCACTTCTTTCAAGAAAACGTTTCAAATTCTCCACAGGTTGAAATTAAGTATTTCATTGAAATACTATCCTGTGTCCTCAGACTAATGCAGATGAAGGGAGTTAGATATGCATAGTTATTTTCTGTATATATGAATTACGAATCAATCATGTTTCTAGTCTATTTCATAGTTACAGTGTGTAATCATTGATGTCCCAGGAGCAGGAGTGGTAAACACTGTTGAAGTGTATAATTGTAATATATACATGCCGACACAGCATCATTCAAATAATGGAGTTTGACATGACTGAAAAATAATGTCTCAGAGATTCATACCTGAACCGCACCTTTATTTGCCAAGGAAGAGTACATTATCAGTGAATATATTCAATGTACAGGCTACAATGTGGGAATGTCATGCATAGTAATAACTACAGGACATGTACAGTTGAAGTTGGAAGTTTACATACACTTATGTTGGAGTCATTAAAACTCGTTTTTCAACCACTCCACAAATTTCTTGTTAACAAACTATAGTTTTGGCAAGTAGGTTAGGACATCTACTTGTGCATGACACTTAGGGTTAGGCAGGTGAAAAGCATGGCTAGCCGTAGAAAAATGCTTATTGAAATTCTCGATTATTGTGGATTTATTAGTGGTGACAGTGTTTCCTAGCCTCAGTGCAGTGGGCAGCTGGGAGGCGGTGCTCTTATTCTCCATGGACTTTACAGTGTCCCAAAACGTTTTGGAATTAGTGCTACAGGATGCAAATTTCTGTTGAAAAAGCTAGCCTTTGCTTTCCTAACTGACTGTGTATATTGGTTCCTCACTTCCCTGAAAAGCTGCATATCGCGGGGGCTATTCGATGCTAATGCAGTACGCCACAGGATGTTTTTGTGCTGGTCAAGGGCAGTCAGGTCAGGTGGGAACCAGGGGCTATATCTGTTCTTAGTGCTACATTTTTTGAATGGGGCATGCTTATTTAAGATGGTGAGGAAAGCCCTTTTAAAGAGAAACCAGGCATCCTCTACTGACGGGATGAGGTCAATATCCTTCCAGGATACCCGGGCCAGGTCGATTAGAAAGGCCTGCTCGCAGAAGTGTTTTAGGGAGCGTTTGACAGTGATGAGGGGTGGTCGTTTGACCACAGACCCATTACGGACGCAGGCAATAAGTCAATGATCGCTGAGATCCTGGTTGAAGACAGCAAAGGTGTACTTGTAATATGACAGGAATAGTTTCCTTAACTCACTCTGATCTGGAGAAGCATCCATTACAAACCCTCTGACATGCAAAGCACACTGGGAAGTCTGGAAAGCCTGGAAGTAAAACAGAATACAACCATAAGTCAAGGGCAACCAGTGATGAACTGTGTTAAACAGTAACTTGAGTTTTGATTTTGCATGAAACATTCATTGAAGTCAAGAAAGTCTCATCTCACCTTGGGAGAATCTCTGTCATTGGGATGGACAACAATGCGGACAAGGAAGGGGGTTCTGCTCGCTCGATTCTGTTCATACTTACGGATCTCTTCTAGCAGAACCTGTGTTACCACATTGTGAGGGAACTGGAGAACCACACCAGTTCCAACTACAGGGAAAGCAACAGAACAGAATCCCTGGATCTCACAAGAGGCTAGAACTCTCCTCACACCCTGCCTCAGAGCCTGAGAGAGGACCAGAGGTGCTGGGTTAATGGTGGTTCAAAGGTCACAACTGCCAAGTGAAGACACATGCACACACACACACGGACACAGGGACACATACAAGGGGACAAACCTGTACTGCTGGTCCTTGGGGGTTGTTGTCCCAGTGTAGACAGCTGAGGAAGAAGATGCGGCCAGAGCTGAGACCAGACAGTCCCTCCACCAGGACGTTGTCACCAGGTGCAGTCCGTCCCCCTAATTCCCTCTGAAACGCTGTCATCAGCGCCGGTCCAGCTGCATCCGACAAGACATGACCCACTCGGGAGGAGAGAGGGTTACTACCAACCATGGGGGACACCAGGGCATCCACCTTCAGAGAGAGACAGACAGTCAGACAGACAGACAAAGACACAGACAGTGGGACAGACAGTGGGACAGAGAGACATGCAGAGAGACAGGCAGAGAGACAGACAGAGAAAGGGGGGAGAGATAAAGAAATTAAGTAAAAGGGTAAGAGAAAAAGGAAGACGAAGTATAAAAGAGAAAGGGAACATTGAGGCTCTCTCACCTCCTGTTTCTCTATGGTTCCCTGGATGATCTCCACCTGGACACAGACCTCTGGAGCCACTGGTCCCCTGGTGGAGGCAGCAGTGCTGTCTCTCTGAGGAGCATGTGTAGTGGTAGTGGTGGTGCTGGACTCTACCTCCCACTCAGGAATCTCCCTCTTACCCTGTAACAGCCTATCACAGGCCTCCTGCATGGCTCTCACTGCCTCTCCACTCACATCAATCAGAGTGACCTTGGTAAGGATGTGCTGTTCCCTCCCAAAGTCCCTCATTGCAGAGACTATGGCCTCAGAGCAAACCTTCAGAGGAATGCTGAATATACCTGAGCTGATGCAGGGCATGGCCAGGGTCTGGAGCTTCAGGGTCTCTGCCAGATCCAGGACTGCCTTTACTGTCTTCTCCAGCAGAGGGCGCTCATTCCCACCTACGCTGCCCCCTACTGGCCCCACTGCGTGCAGCAGTATCTTACAAGGCAACTTCCCTCCTGTAGTCTGTACCACTGTACCTGTGGGTACTCTTCCTATCTGCCTAACCCGATCTCTGCTGGCCTGCTGTACCTCAGGCCCCCCCGCACGGCTTAGAGCTGCAGCCACGCCCCCAGCGTGATCCAGGTCCTCATTGGCTGCGTTCACCAGCGCATCCGCCCGTTCCTTGGTGATGTCACCTTGACGTACCACAACCTGCAGCCCCCACTGGAGGCGATAGCTGGTGGCTGTGACCATCTCCTCCAGTCTTGGTCCGGCGCGAGCTTCGCCGGCAACACCACCGTGGTTGTGCAGCTGGATGAGGCAGTGTTGAGAGCGACCCACCACTCCCAGGTACTCCCTTCCCACGCCCTGGAAGTAGCGTAGTGCCCCCGGCTGGTCTATGGTCACAGTCTGGTGGACCAAGGAGGCCAGAGCGGGACCCAACCTGTCCCTAACCTGGGCCACCCGGACAGAGGGTCCACAGAGCACCACAGTGGGGTGGATGGCTGAGGGGTAGAGGGTCACCCCAGTGTGTTCCACACCGATCCTCTCCAGCAGTTCTGGTAGGTGGTCAGCAATCTCCGGGTAAGGGAGACACACTGTCTCCTCCACACTGGACTGGTCTATCAGAAAGGCCCCAATCTCCTCCCTCAGCTCCTGAACCTCCTTCAGGTGGCCCAGCAACTGCACTCTACACCCAGGACCATACCTTGCCACCACCCTGCATCTGCTCTGGTTCATCTCCTTCACCTTCTTCTCAAGCTTGGATTTCAGTTCAGATGGCAGGGTGCCACAGTTGGGAAAATCGATCTTCTCCTCCCCAAACTCCCGCAGCAGATCCTTCTCAGCCTGGTCCAGTTTCCCAGAGGAGAGGGAGAACAGACGGAGCTCTGTATCCCCCAACTCTACCTCCACATGGAGTCCCAACCCCAGCAGACTGCTCAGGTTCCCAGGCCTCCCATACTCATCCCTCAGGAAGGACAGGAGTTGGGGGGACACCTCAGGCACCACCCGCTCCAGCACCAGAGAGATTTTATCTGTAACTAACTGTCTGGCTGTACAGACTTCACTTGCTGAACCCTCCAGCACCAGCTGAGATGAGACACTGCGCGTCACCCTCACCCCTGGAACAGCCTCACCTAGATCCTTCTCTATAACTTCCTCTAGAAGCCGGAGCTTGGACTGTCCCAGACGACAGGTGGTGCTGATCTTTTCCTGCTTCCAGGAGCTCAGACCCTGACCCTGGAAGGCCTCCAGCTCCTTCAGCTTGGCCTGGACCTCGGGCCCCTCCCCAACCACCACCGCAAACACTTCCCCTGCCTCGCAGTAAACCCTCACATCCTCCGAACCCAGGGTACTGCTCTGCAGCAGAGTCTGGAGCTTACGTGGGTCTACCTCATAGTGGCATTTGTACCGCTCCTGGAGCTGTTTGAACAGTCTCTCGACCTGTGTCTTCCATGGTCCCACCCCAACCCCATCTCCACATGACCCAGCTTGGCCTGAGCCTCTGAACACTGCCCTCTTGTCCTCTGGATGGAGGTGGACAGAGCAGCCCAGAGAGGACAGCTGTTGCTGCAGGTCTCTTCCAGCCCCAGGGCTCTCTTTCAGGTATCTCAGGAGGTAGGAGTCTAGATGGAGTTCATGCTCTAGGAAACCGGGTGGGGATGTCTGGACAGGGAGGGAGGGATGGAATGGGAGGGACTGGTGACTCTAGAGTCAGAGATAAAAAGGTGTAAGTCCTGGGGAATTCCACTGTTAATGATTATTATGTCTGTCTTTATCTATGTTTATTATTCATTTATTATTGTAGGTCGACCGTACAGCTGCGTCTGGATTATATTAGAAATCTAGCAACTGGTTTGGCATTTGTCCATTTTGTTAGTTTAGTACAGATTGCTTTCAGTTGGAATTTATTTTAATGTCATTCCTCATATTGTAAATTCATGTTTTACTTATTATAACAATAAGTAAAACCAAACATGCAATGTAATCAGACTTTTTTGACGTCATTTGAAGGGATAATAAAGTTTACCTGACAGATATATGATATATATATATCCATGATATATGACTAAACGTTTACTGGGATGTAAATACAACAACACTGCATTGACGTCTGTGTGGTTTGACCTCATGTTATGGAACATAAATGTTGTGTCTAGCAGGTTATGTGACTCTGCATGTACTGTATAGGTGTGTCTGTTAAGTCTGGCCACACCTGACTGCTGAATGTTGTGGGTGGAGGCTCCTGGCTGCCTCTCAGAGTGAGGATGAGAGGTCCTCCAGGCATCTCCAACACATGATTAGGTTTCTGAAGTACCCTCTCCTGGACTGAAAGAGTGAGATACATCAGAAAGAGACTGCTATGGGACATGGCACAGGCAGCAAAATATTGTGTCGAGGACTTCCAAAGGGTGTACTGTTTTTTTTTTATATTTATTTTCTAATTTTTTAAAACATTTTTTTTGTGTGTGTGTTAGAATTGCTTTTTAATATGTTGCATATAGTTAATAGGTCATTTCACCAATTCGGCCACTTGGGTACATTTGGGCAACTTGTGTGGAACACCTGGGTGACTTCATGCTAAATGTCATGTAGCTCACCCATTCCTGAAGTTATCAGTCTGAAACTCTGCACACCTACTGTTGCCCTCTTGTGTTATCCATCCACATAATCTCCAGCATCCTATCTGACTGTGTGGCTATTCTAGTACATGTGAAAGATGATACTACAACAATAAAAGACAGAAAACGTATGCTCTTTCTTTCTCTTTTCTTCCACCAGATCTACTGTGTTATATTCTCCTACATTCAATTAACATTTCCACAAACTTCAGAATGTTTCCATTCAAATGATACCAATAATATGCATATCCTTGCCTCTGGGGCTGAGTTACAGGCAGTTAGATTTGGGTATGTCTTCAGGCGTAAATTGAGAACAAAGGGATGCAGCCATAACAGGTTTTAACTCCTATTTTGTATGTGTCTAATCCAGATCCCCCTGGGACCCTCCAGTAGGGAAACTTCTTCCTGTGCCTCAGCGTCCCTGGTCTCATCTGTCCATTGACTTTGTCACTGATCTCCCCTCTTCTAAAAGTTTTACCACCATGTTGGTGATAGTGGACAGATTCTCTAAATCATGCCATTTCATCCTTCTCTCTTGTCGCCCTAATGCTATCCAGATCGCCGTGGCAGGTCTTCAGCAGGTCTTCCGGCAATATGGCCTTCCGGAGGATATTGTCTCAGATTGTGGCCCCCAATTCACATTAAGTATATGGAAGGCTTTCATGGAGAAGCCAGGGGACATGGTCAGCCTCACTTCTGGGTACCGGCGTCAGTCTAACGAGCAGGTGGAGAGGATGAACCAGGGGCTGGGGAAGTTTCCTTGAGGAGCCACTGCCAGGAGCGGCACAGGGATTTTGCCCGATTCCTTCCTTGGGCTGAATACACCCAGAGTTCATTGCGACACTCCTCCACCGGGCTGAATCCCTTCCAGTGTGTTCTGGGTTATCAGCCAGCCATGGCTCCATGGATTCCGAGCTCGACCGAAGCTCCTGTGGTAAACGAGTGGTTCAGGCGCGCAGAAGAGGTATGGAACGATGCTCACATGAGACTCCAGCGCATCGTCAGAAAGAGCAGGCGGATGGCCACTGCAGTGAGACTACCGTGTTCCATCCTGATGATCGGTCCGGCTCTCTGCCAGGATCCTCCCGCTCCACCAGCATGTAAGGAGCTGAGTCCCTGGTTTGTGGGGCTGTTCAAGGTCCTCTGGAGGGTCAACAATGTTATTTACAGATTACAACTCCCCACTAACTTCCGGCTCTCACCATCTTTTCATGTTTCCCTTCTCAGGCCAGTGGTTCCTGGTCCCCTGGCTGATGCCGTCCCCCATGACACCCCCCTCCCTGCCTATGCCGTCAGATCCATCCTAGACTTACAATGTCATGAGGGTCGGCTCCAGTACCTGGTGGACTGGGAGGGGTACAATCCAGAGGAGTGGTTATATTCTAGATCCCAACATCATCCAAGAATTCCACCTTTGTGTCCAGACCGGGCTGCGCATCCTGGTCGGAGTCGTCCTGCGGCTGGGGCCGAGTGCCACATCTACTCCCGCTCCCCCTCTCCAGCACTCGACGTCGCCGGTCTACTAACCACCGGTCCTGGCAACGCACACCTGCATCTCATTATCAGTCACACCTGACTTTATTACTCCCTTGATTACTTACCCTTTATGTAGCACTCTTGTCATTAGGTAGTATTTTTTGTTTCCATGTCAGATGCTTCTCTTGTTTTGTTATCGTTCATTGTTATTAAACTCACTAACTGCACCTGCTTCCTGCTCCCTGCATCAGAGGCTAAGTAAATGGTAATTGAGCTAATCTGAAGTACCGGTACACCCTACGTTGGACATTATCGGTTATATGGGTGGTGGTGCCATCAGACTCACCTGACGCAGGAACAGAACCCTGTATACAGGTGCACAAGCTCTGCAAGTACGAATGGCTTGCTTGTATCTTGTGCGCATGCTTCGGGTGATAGAAGTCTGAATGCACTGCCAGCGCTTTGAAAACTTGATTTAATTATACTGGAACTTTCCTTAACAAAGGTTGTAAAAGTATGCTAGACATTTATAGAATCAATCATACCTAGTTTGATGTTTCTGTGACAAACCATGAATTAGTTATTGATTTATACCACTTTTAATGGCATCTTATATATTTCTAACAAATCAAAACTGGAATTTGTATTCAAAATGTACTGATATAGAATAAATCATATCTAGTTTGATGTTTCTGCGACAACAGCTGAATTAGTTATTGATTTATATAGCTTTAAATTGCATTTAAAAGATGTTATGTATTTACATCAAATCAAAACTGGATTTTTTAGTCAAAGCAAAGGTTGTATAAGTATACTTTATAGAATTAACCATATCTATTTTTATTTTTCTGTGACAATCAATTCATGAGTTATTAATTTTTACCATTTTAAATGTGAAAGTGAAACTGTTCCAGAATTATCCACAGGAAAACATTTTAAGATACTTTTTTACGTTTCACCTTAAGTTTCAAGTACAGTTCAAATACTAATTTCAACATTTTCATACCTGTTTGGTCAAAAAATGCGATCTTGTAAACGTTGTCACCAACATTGTCTATCGGTCCGCAGTCTCCACCACCAGATTTACGGAGAACCTGAAAGTACTTTTCAATCTTCTCTTTCTGTGCAGGATCCAGACTGTGAACCTCGAAGAAAACGGGGTATTTGTAAATTTCCATATTGTAACTTAAAGTAGCCTATTCGCTTTCTTCTAATAGCTACTGTACATGGTCTCAAATAGGTTTCATTCGAACAGGCCTACTGTCAGTTTTCTTTTGCAGGTGAACTTGCCAATCAATGTAGGCTGAAGCGCGCGAGCACACTTCTCGCAAAAGAAACACACTTTATTGTATTCTACTTGGCAACATAGACGTTGGGCACGTTCAAGCTGATCAGTTTTGTCATGTGGTCACCGCCTTTCAAAGTGTGTTGCATTATGGGGATAAAAATGGTCAGACTTGCGCCTAATGTGGACTGCATGAACTTTACAAAAATCATGTGATCATAGGTAATGTAGTTTTGACTGCATTCGACTGCAAGTTTCTGCAGTTGCTCTTTACCAGCCATCCCCTGCATTGTGTGTGGCCCTATTGTCAACCAATTATTAGCTTGTTTTTGTTTGACCCACGCGAACGTGGCCAAAAACCTGACTTAAACTGGAACCAACTATGCCACTTCATGTATTCAGTGGACATACTATCACAGTATATTGGATGACTCATTCATATTCCATTCATCCAGCTCCATGTATCATTGATAGTTTTAGGCTACTACATGATAATCACATTTTCCCTATACCCATAACGAGGTTGCTACAACCTAGCCTACAAATTAATGTTTTGAATGTAGGTGCATATGTGGAGAGACAAATTGGAGTAATCAAGATGACAGACAGTGACACATTCAGTACTGCCTTGCACACTCTTGCCTGCATCCAGCTGATCTAAGGTGTAATCATTAGTCCAAACAGTTGAAAAACGTTATGTTTTGCAAACAAAACAAAAGTTTCTATTGGACAAATTCAGGCAGGTCTATCCCTGTTTTGTTTCCTTCCGTTTAAGAAATGTTTTTCAACTGAATCGGCAGAATGAATACACCCCTGATCACCTGCACACACAGGTCACTTGCATAGCAGCGGCAGCCACATACAAACAGCCTCATCACTTTGTTTGTTGTATAATTCCTTCTACCCACATATGACTTCAGTTTGTGAGGGTGTGATATGGGGGTCAACATTATAAAGAAAAACTTGTATAAACAATTGCAACACTGTCATATTGATCTGAGCTTTGCTGTTGGAAAATCATATTTGTGTCCGACTTTCGGCTGTCACAGATGCACCTCTCCTGACTTCACTCCTCGACTTTCTTCTTCTTCTTTAGTATTATGGCGGTCCGCAAACAAATGTTGTAGGTGCATGCCGCCACCTAATGTATTGGCTGTGCATCACATTGGAGGCTGGTGGGAGGAGCTATAGGAGGACAGGCTCATTGTAATGGCTGGAATGGAATAAATGGGACGGCATCAAACACATCAAACATACGGAAAGCACATGTTTACTCCATTCCATTTAATCCATTCCAGCCATTACAATGAGCCCGTCCTCCTATAGCTCCTCCCACCAGCCTCCACTTGTGTTTTAGCTTACTATTCTGTATTATAAATTCATTACACTATGAAAAAATTGCCCAACCAACTAACCCTACACCCATTAAAACCAAATTACAATTGCACTACTCTGGCCCAATCTGATCCTACACCTGGAAGGACAGGACACTATCGTTCAAAACACCTTGTAACTCATATACAGTAAAATCTCATATACCCAAGCACGTCTCGGCAGCTGTCACCACAACATCTATCCTCTGTGATTTACGTTCCATTCCTGCGGTACAGTTGACAATCATGGCCATGATAAAAATAATAATAATACTGAATCATATTATAATAATACTGAATTATTCCTATCACTCTCTCAGAGCCGGCTGTAGGCTTTTGGGGGCCCTAAGCGAGATTTGGTTGGGGGGGCTCACCTCGTGGCAAAACATTTTAGTGGCCCCCCTCTTGATGGTGGAGAGAATCATTTGATTTAAAGTCAATTTCCTGCAATTCTACACATTTTGCCATGGGTACAGATCATTTGTTGCTGTTTTACAGCTAATTGTGTGCAATTCTACCCATTTTGTGATGGGGTGGAGAGAAAAATATACAAGTTTAGATAGCTGGCTAGACTAACTACCAATCTAAAAACGGTTGGCTGACATGGTTAATTGAGTGACTGTCAGTGACTTGACATAACAAGAGAAAAACTACTGATGCATTACCAAATTTCGAAATTGCACCTAAGTAAGTGATTGCTTATGTCGCTTATGCCTGGAAACGGCCCTGCACTCTCTATTGACCTTGGTGTTCTGACAAGGATCCTTTTAGCATCCCTCACCCTGGACCCATCTTCTTCTACCACTCTCTTCACTGCCTCAGCATAAGACACCTTCTGCACTACTCTGATCCTGGCTGCCTCAACCTGGACCCAACTTCTTCTACCACTCTCTTCACTGCCTCAGCATAAGACACCTTCTGTACTACTCTGATCCTGGCTGCCTCACCCTGGACCCATCTTCGTCTACCACTCTCTTCACTGCCTCAGCATAAGACACCTTTTGCACTACTCTGATCCTGGCTGCCTCAACCTGCCTGTCTCTCACTGGACACCTCTGATCTCCAGCACCCTGGGTACCCCTACAGTTTACACACACTTTTTCCCATCGATGCTGCACATTCCTTTGTCTCATGTCCTCCTGCATATTTCTCGCATCTAGGAATCTCCCACCTACACAGTGCTGCCACATGACCATGAGCTTGACACCTAAAACACAGTAATGAGTTCAGGACAAAAGCTTTCACGGGATAACTGACCCCTTGACTTGACTTTATCTGGTAAAAACTCGGCATCAAAACTCAGTAGTACATACAGTGTTTTCTCTTTTTCACCACACTTTCCACCAGGTCTGTGTTGCACCAAATGGTGGGCGTCTCAGTCACCCTCCTTAACTTTCATCTACAGTAGGTTGCTTTAGCCTTACCATTCAAATGCACCCATTAAAACAGGTAGATAGTGATAGCGCTGACATCATCCTCGTATTCCTTTGGAGCCGGACGTATTTTGAGTTTGAAGCATGCCATATAGAGCTTGCCAGCTTGTAGTCCTAAAACCTGGAAATGAGTTACTTCTGCTTCGTTCAGCCATCCCTATTCAAAAAAATGTATTAGGAAAGGATGTTTTAAAGTGACCGTGATTGCGCAATAAAGTCGGGGACATATTTCCATTGTGATCCCTGTAATTTTTTAAAACATAAATACATATACAATTACATAAATACAGACACATTACAGAGATACAGACAAAACATATGCTTGACATCCAGATGAATATGAGGGGGGAGTTAAAGTACAATTCTTACAAGCTTGTTTAGGCTGGTCTGTAGTTTATTCTTTAGACGTTTGGGGCTGCTGGTGAATGTAAATTGTAAATTAGCGCAAGCTAACATGTTATTGTTGTAAATTGCAATGTGTCAGTGTTATTGCATCTGTCCCTACTCAAATAAATAAAATACAAAGAAAATAAATATGTGCCCACTCTGGTATTGGCACATGCTCATAGCAAACAGCTCGCGTATAACCTACTATATGATGAGATTATTAAAGGCAAAAGTGCGAGATCATTTTTATTTGTTAAATGGTAGCCAAGCATCAATGCTCATGTCACCAGAATAAGACCCTTTAAGTCTACTTCTTCTGGGTAGGCCTTTTTCCTCCAGTATTTCAGATTTCAGCTTGGAGCTGTCAGTCAGCATTGTTTGGCTAACCTGGTATTCAGCATTTGCCCTCTGGAGTTGGATCTCACTGTCATATGAGATGCGTGTAATCGGAAAGTTCTTTGGCCACTGTTCGGTTCGGGACGACACAGACTCGAAGGATGATCGTGCCATCCAATGCTATGGAAATGCAGTCGTCAGAGCCATGTGAGGCTGAGTCAGATCCAGTCTCAACAGGGGTACTGGTCAAAGGTGAGTTGGTGTGCTCCTGGATCACCTTCACTGTCCCCAAATCCTGAAGTTCAGAGGTCAGTTCAGAGGTCAGATTGAAGTACTTGTTGTCAAAATCTTTGTCCATGTATTGTAGCCTAATGTTGCCTTTTAACCCCAAGTCACTCGTTATCGTTTCGAGCAGGTCATCAAGCAACTCCGGTTAGCCATTCTGGATGGTTCGTTTTTCAGTGTTGTTCTCCCTGAAGATGACCTTTGCTCCTGCAAAGCCTGCAAGAAACAGAGCACAGACAGAAACAGAGCACAGACAGAAACAGAGCACAGACAGTTAGTTGTTCTTTGATTGTTACAGTACATCTATCAATTTAGCATTAAACTCATAACGTAGGGTTTTATTGATTCTAATGAAGTAACAATTACAACTTCTCTTGCAATATTATCATTTGGATGATTTCACTCAACTCAAAAGTGGCTTTTGAGAGTCATGATGCTTGCAGTGATGATGCAAAAAATGGCTAGGTATCCCCCCTTACCCCCGTCACTGTCCATTTCTAGATTTTAAACGATGAGAGAAGTGCTTTATGCGAAATAGTTGCTTTATGCTTGCTGTACGTTACGGCATGACACGTCACGAGGGTCAGTTCACGAGGGTCAGTTCTCAACTTTTCTCCAATACTATAGAGCCATTACCATGTCGATCAACGCTTGAATAGAAACCTAGTTCACACCCCCGTTTTTGAAGTCAACACAGTCGTTACAGTCCCATTAGCTTTCTTTGTATGCTCGTTTGAATGTTGTGGTTGCGCACATTTGTACGGAATGGGGTGAGTTTACCTTAGGTAACCCCCTTTCCGCTTATTCATATACAAAATGGATGCAGCTTTGAATGCTTTTATGTGTGGTATGATTGCTAGTTAGCCTATCATAAAACAACGTTTCATAATGTTTAGATTGACAAAGTACCGTAGAATAAATTAATATAATGAAAAGCCTAAAGAATGCATTCGTTCATAACAGTTGGCTATGTGAAAGTGAAACTTATTAAGCCTATACCATATTTATGTGTTGCATACTGTATGTCTGACATACATTCTGATTTAACAATCCTCTTAGAAAGTTGAAATATTATTGTGTCATCCAAGTGTAGGCCTATTCAAATATAACTATTAATCAAATAGGCCATAGAATTAAAACATATATTGAAAAAGCAACTTTCAATTATAAGCTGACTTTCACTTATGAACCAACTTCCACATATGACCCGAGTAAGAAATATGGTAAAAAGAAAAGGCACGCAATATCTGATCACTTAGCCTAAAAATATTCACGCATCTCTGGTCTATATAACTCATGACAATTAGCCTATTGCAGATATGGATAGAGGGCAGGATAGAAAGTCAGACTGCATGTAAACCTGGGAAAATAAACCCACTGAATAAACCACCACCGTGTCCAGTAAAGAAAAACACACAACCCGCCCAAAGCAATAAAATACGTTTGACAACGCTCCCCTATTTTTTAAAATCGTTATTCTCCTTATCGACTGACTTGCTCTTTCTAAACGACAAGTAATAGCAGGCTACTTTATAATATGGAATACCATGTTTTCTTCGAGTGCCAGACTCTGGACACATCACAGAAAGAGAAGATGAACAAGTACTTTGAAATTCGCCGTAATTCCGGTGGCGCAGATTGTGGACCAGTAGAATCAGTTGGTGACAACGTTTACAAGATCGCATTTATTGACCAAAAAGGTATGCAAATGTTTCGGTGAAGTGATCGGATATTGAGTGCCTTTTTTACCATATAGCTTACTCGAAAGTTGGTTGATAAGTGAAAGCCAGTTCACAAGTGCATTTCATAAATACATTATTTATTCTATGGCCTATTTGATTAATATGTTTATTTGAATAGCCCTACTGTTATATAAATAATCAAATATCAAGCATTACTAGCTGGCCAACGCTCTGGTTAAACCAGATGTCCTCAGATAACTCTGGGCCCAGTGTCCTCAGTCAAGTTTAGAGCCTACATGCAATAACATGATTATCCGAAGGACACATAGTTGCCATCACTCAAATACACTCCCCTGTAAACTACAAAATAACATCCTGCAACACTAACGAGCTTAGAGTGCCAAACTATTTCACTGACATTGACCCTTGCATGCACTCCTGCAAAAACAGGAAACACCTGAGACACTGCCAGTCCCCCTATCTCACGCTTCCTTGACACACAAACATTTCATGAGCACGCACACACACACTCCACTCCCCTCTACTGGTCGGGTGCCAAGAGCAGAGGACTCTGCTGTGCACCAATGGGGCTCCTGCTCTGGCTAGAGCAGGCCCGCCTCCAACCTTCACCGACCAGTCAGAAGACAGAACTACAAGAATCAACCTATGTCATTCTATGTACAAAATCCGCTGCACACTCTGTTTAAGCAGCCTTTTCAGCTAACTCCTTCTGAGCTATATGAATAGGTCCGTGCACGCTTAACTGCAAGGACAAGATATCTTTGACTTTAATAAACTGCCTTTTTGCTATACTTGATTCCATTCTGTCCAGCGTCTTGATTTGGTCTCTTTCTCTCGTAGTTAAACATCAACACTACACTTGCATAAAACAATACTATTTAAACTTTCTAGGAGGATTTGTTAAATCAGAATGTTTGTCAGACATATACAACAAATATATATGGTATAGTCTTAAGTTTCACTTTCACATAGACAGGTTACACATGCAGACAGACATGCACAATGTATTGCTTAGGCTTTTCATTAGGCTATATTGATTCATTCTACAGTACTTAATCAATCTGTAGTTACCAATTCTGTAACTAGCAAATACCCTGCTTCTCCCCTGACAATCCCACCTACAGTCATCAATTGGTTTTCCAATTACGATGTTTGGGAGCAGCTACGTCCAGATTTTGCAGGAGAAGCTGTTGCCAGTACTACATTGATCTGAAACAGTGATGAAAGATAAATATATCAATATCAGACAACATGATTACAGTTTGTTTATTGGAGCATTGCACAATGGCATATGCAAAACATCTAAAATTGAATAATTTGATACAAATATAATTATCAAGATTTAGGAAAAAACATCATGATCGTGCATCAAAGTTTTGTTGTTAAACCACACAGGGGACCTTGGTCTCAAATTTCAGTCTGCCCTCTAAAATCCAGGATCCTGGGAACTACATTGTATGGAGATCAGCGGAGTTGTTGACATAGTGGACCCGTTCGCTGGCGAAACAACGACCACACTTCTTCCTTGGGGCCACACCATGATCCTTATATAACTGTATCACTGTGGTCAGTTATCCATAGATATTCTGAAACCAGAAAATATATTTTTAAAAACATGTTTTTAATATGTGGTAAAAGGCAGTTCCTGTATTTATATTGATACATCCTACTACTAATTATTTCTTAAATACCTCATTAACTCTTTTTATGCTGTTGAAGCCCCAGCAATAACATTAAAACAAAGTTATATTAATCTCACAAAAACTTGCCGACAGAGATGGCCGCCTCGCTTCGCGTTCCTAGGAAACTATGCATTTCTTTTTTTTTTTTACGTGTTATTTCTTACATTGGTACCCCAGGTCATCTTAGGTTTCATTACATAGAGTCGAGAAGAACTACTGAATATAAGAGCAGCGTCAACTCACCATCAGTACGATCAAGAATATGACTTTCGCGCAGCGGATCCTGTGTTCTGCCTTTCACCCAGGACAACGGAATGGATCCTAGCCGGCGACCCAAAAAAACGACTTCGTAAAAGGGGGAAACGAAGCGGTCTTCTGGTCAGGCTCCGGAGACGGGCACATCGCGCGCCACTCCCTAGCATTCTAATCGCCAATGTCCAGTCTCTTGACAACAAGGTTGATGAAATCCAAGCAAGGGTAGCATTCCAGAGGGACATCAGAGACTGTAACGTTCTTTGCTTCATGGAAACATGGCTCACTGGAGAGACGCTATCGGAGTCGGTGCAGCCAGCTGGTTTCTCCACGCATCGCGCCGACAGAAACAAACATCTTTCTGGTAAGAAGAGGGGCGGGGGCGTATGCTTCATGGTTAACGAGACGTGGTGTGGCCACAACAACATACAGGAACTCAAGTCCTTCTGTTCACCTGATTTAGAATTCCTCTCAATCAAATGTCGACCGCATTATCTACCAAGGGAATTCTCTTCGATTATAATCACAGCTGTATATATTCCCCCCCAAGCAGACACATCGATGGCTCTGAACAAACTTTTTTTGACTCTTTGCAAACTGGAATCCATATATCCTGTGGCTGCATTCATTGTAGCTGGGGATTTTAACAAGGCTAATCTGAAAACAAGACTCCCTAAATTGTATCAGCATAACGATTGCGCAACCAGGGCTGGAAAAACCTTGGATCATTGCTATTCTAACTTCCGCGACGCATATAAGGCCCTGCCCCGCTCTCCTTTCAGAAAAGCTGACCACGACTCCATTTTGTTGATCCCTGCCTACAGACAGAAACTAAAACAAGAAGCTCCCGCGCTGAGGTCTGTTCAACGCTGGTCCGACCAATCTGATTCCACACTCCAAGACTGCTTCCATCACGTGGACTGGGATATGTTTCGTATTGCATCAAACAACAACATTGACGAATACGCTGATTCGGTGAGCGAGTTCATTAGAACGTGCGTTGAAGATGTCGTTCCCATAGCAACGATTAAAATATTACTAAACCAGAAACCGTGGATTGATGGCAGCATTCGCGTGAAACAAGGTGACCGAATACAAACAGTGTAGCTATTCCCTCCGCAAGGCAATCAAACAAGCTAAGCGTCAGTACAGAGACAAAGTAGAATCTCAATTCAACGGCTCAGACACAAGAGGTATGTGGCAGGGTCTACAGTCAACCACGGATTACAAAAAGAAAACCAGCCCCGTCACGGACCAGGATGTCTTGCTCCCAGGCAGACTAAATAACTTTTTTGCTCGCTTTGAGGACAATACAGTGCCACTGACACGGCCTGCAACCAAAACATGCGGACTCTCCTTCACTGCAGCCAACGTGAGGAAAACATTTAAACGTGTTAACCCTCGCAAGGCTGCGGGCCCAGACGATATCCCCAGCCGCGCCCTCAGAGCATGCACAGACCAGCTGGCTGGTGTGTTTACGGACATATTCAATCAATCCCTATCCCAGTCTGTTGTTCCTTCATGCTTCAAGAGGGCCACCATTGTTCCTGTTCCCAAGAAAGCTAAGGTAACTGAGGTAAACGACTACCGCCCCGTAGCACTCACTTCCGTCATCATGAAGTGCTTTGAGAGACTAGTCAAGGACCATATCACCTCCACCCTACCTGACACCCTAGACCCACTCCAATTTGCTTACCGCCCAAATAGGTCCACAGACGATGCAATCTCAACCACACTGCACACTGCCCTAACCCATCTGGACAAGAGGAATACCTATGTGAGAATGCTGTTCATTGACTACAGCTCGGCATTCAACACCATAGTACCCTCCAAGCTCGTCATCAAGCTCGAGACCCTGGGTCTCGACCCCGCCCTGTGCAACTGGGTACTGGACTTCCTGACGGGCCGCCCCCAGGTGGTGAGGGTAGGCAACAACATCTCCTCCCCGCTGATCCTCAACACTGGGGCCCCACAAGGGTGCGTTCTGAGCCCTCTCCTGTACTCCCTGTTCACCCACGACTGCGTGGCCACGCACGCCTCCAACTCAATCATCAAGTTTGCGGACGACACAACAGTGGTAGGCTTGATTACCAACAACGACGAGACGGCCTACAGGGAGGAGGTGAGGGCCCTCGGAGTGTGGTGTCAGGAAAATAACCTCACACTCAACGTCAACAAAACTAAGGAGATGATTGTGGACTTCAGGAAACAGCAGAGGGAACACCCCCCTATCCACATCGATGGAACAGTAGTGGAGAGGGTAGCAAGTTTTAAGTTCCTCGGCATACACATCACAGACAAACTGAATTGGTCCACTCACACAGACAGCATTGTGAAGAAGGCGCAGCAGCGCCTCTTCAACCTCAGGAGGCTGAAGAAATTCGGCTTGTCACCAAAAGCACTCACAAACTTCTACAGATGCACAATCGAGAGCATCCTGGCGGGCTGTATCACCGCCTGGTACGGCAACTGCTCCGCCCTCAACCGTAAGGCTCTCCAGAGGGTAGTGAGGTCTGCACAACGCATCACCGGGGGCAAACTACCTGCCCTCCAGGACACCTACACCACCCGATGTCACAGGAAGGCCATAAAGATCATCA
Source organism: Oncorhynchus mykiss (assembly GCF_057628025.1). Taxonomy (NCBI): domain Eukaryota; kingdom Metazoa; phylum Chordata; class Actinopteri; order Salmoniformes; family Salmonidae; genus Oncorhynchus; species Oncorhynchus mykiss. Next base: position 17,198,509 of record NC_143030.1, read on the forward strand.
AGGACATCAACCACCCGAGCCACTGCCTGTTCACCCCGCTATCATCCAGAAGGCGAGGTCAGTACAGGTGCATCAAAGCTGGGACCGAGAGACTGAAAAACAGCTTCTATCTCAAGGCCATCAGACTGTTAAACAGCCACCACTAACATTGAGTGGCTGCTGCCAACACACTGACACCTACTCAACTCCAGCCACTTTAATAATGGGAATTGATGGGAAATGATGTAAATATATCACTAGCCACTTTAAACAATTCTACCTTATATAATGTTACTTACCCTACATTATTCATCTCATATGCATACGTATATACTGTACTCTATATCATCGACTGTATCCTTATGTAATACATGTATCAACTATGCCACTTTGTTTACATACTCATCTCATATGTATATACTGTACTCGATACCATCTACTGTCTCTTGCCTATGCTGCTCTGTACCATCACTCATTCATATATCCTTATGTACATATTCTTTATCCCCTTACACTGTGTACAAGACAGTAGTTTTGGAATTGTTAGTTAGATTACTTGTTGGTTATTACTGCATTGTCGGAACTAGAAGCACAAGCATTTCGCTACACTCGCATTAACATCTGCTAACCATGTGTATGTGACAAATAAAATTTGATTTTATTTTATTTAGTACCCATAGCAATATGTTGGTAGTTCCCTTAGCAATATGTTGGTAGTTCCCATAGCAATGTGTTGGTAGTTCCCATAGCAATGTGTTGGTAGTACCCATAGCAATACGTTGGTAGTTCCCATAGCAATACGTTGGTAGTTCCCATAGCAATACGTTGGTAGTTCCCATAGCAATATGTTGGTAGTTCCCATAGCAATGTGTTGGTAGTACCCATAGCAATATGTTGGTAGTTCCCATAGCAATACGTTGGTAGTTCCCATAGCAATACGTTGGTAGTTCCCATAGCAATACGTTGGTAGTACCCATAGCAATATGTTGGTAGGTACCCATAGCAATGTGTTGGTAGTACCCATAGCAATATGTTGGTAGTTCCCATAGCAATACGTTGGTAGTTCCCATAGCAATACGTTGGTAGTACCCATAGCAATATGTTGGTAGTACCCATAGCAATGTGTTGGTAGTACCCATAGCAATACGTTGGTAGTTCCCATAGCAATACGTTGGTAGTACCCATAGCAATATGTTGGTAGTTCCCATAGCAATACGTTGGTAGTACCCATAGCAATGTGTTGGTAGTACCCATAGCAATATGTTGGTAGTTCCCATAGCAATGTGTTGGTAGTACCCATAGCAATACGTTGGTAGTACCCATAGCAATACGTTGGTAGTACCCATAGCAATTAGTTGGTAGTTCCCATAGCAATACGTTGGTAGTACCCATAGCAATACGTTGGTAGTACCCATAGCAATACGTTGGTAGTTCCCATAGCAATACGTTGGTAGTACCCATAGCAATACTACCAACGTATTGCTCTCCCCTGGGGCGGCAGGGTAGCCTAGTGGTTAGAGCGTTGGACTAGTTGGACTAGAGCGTTGGACTAGTAACCGGAAGGTTGCGAGTTCAAACCCCCGAGCTGACATGGTACAAATCTGTCGTTCTGCCCCTGAACAGGCAGTTAACCCACTGTTCCCAGGCCGTCATTGAAAATAAGAATTTGTTCTTAACTGACTTGCCTGGTTAAATAAAGGTTAAAAAAAATAAAAAATAAAAAAAAAAAAACGTTGGTAGTACCCATAGCAATACGTTGGTAGTACCCATAGCAATATGTTGGTAGTACCCAACTCGCTAACAATCATCAGATCGCTCTATTGTTCCTCTAATCACTCTGACATCAATGCAAATACAATCAAAAAATCACATCAAACACATCAAAACAGTATGTGCTTTGTTAGGGTTGCGTCAATTCGAATCTGGTAACAGAACAAGTTATAACACTGAGTCACTGATTGTACTCTATGTACTTTTATTAGCTAAGCAATAAATGGCAAATGCAACTTTCGTATAAACGGGCTCACTGTAATACCACGCAGGGCAGAACAGGGAGCTGACAGCTGTTCTTATACTGTGATAGGCCAACAGACGGGTTGGAACTATGTCTATCACAGTAGAGGCTGAGCGTGGTTTAGACTTGCTCAGCCTATCGCAGGCGCTCAGGCTGGTCCCCGCCTCTTGGTGCTTCTTGGAGTCCTCCCTCCGTCGATGTATAGATTCCTACTGTTCTGGTATCCCGCCTTAGTTATAACAGTTGCTCAGTTCCTGCTATTGTGTTGTTCAGTATTTTTCCATCTCAGTTAAACCTCGTGATGACCACCCCTCTCTATGCCTGCTTAACCACAACTTTGTAAGATACAGCAAGTCACACCATGTGCTCAATATTGTCACATACAAACACAAGGACAAAGCATCTGCTGGGCTGTTGTCTACAGTTTTGCAACATGCAGGTCACACCATGTTACTCAGTTCTTGTCACACACACAAACGGGCAAGTAGATGTAGCAAGCAGTTGTTTAATCTCATGATGATGCTCAAGTGCACAAATGCAGATACCTCACACAGCCAACATCAGATAATATTTAATCATATATATGGTATTGTCTATAATGTAAAACACAGAATCCCACATGTTTGAAAAACTCATCTCACTGTGATTGATCACTTTGAAGAAAGAAGTTCAATGACAGGTTGAAACTGAATGGAAAACATGGATGTTGTTTCAAAGCCTAACACAATGAAATGGACAGCGCTATCTAAGGTGATGACGAATTAAACAACAACCTTATGCTATTAGAGCTTATGCATACATATAAACCTATATCTGAGCCCAAGCCTGAAAAAGAAACGTGAATTAAAATAATGTTTGTGCTGTTATACATAGCCTACCACATATTATGCATGACAGAATAGCATTTTAAAACAGATGGACATAACTGGTCTATCCTATACGAATTCAGAGTTAGCCAACAATTAAAGGGAATGTGTACAGGATTTTGAATATCCTAGTAATCGTTTTTTTCCCCTTTCTTCATGATTAATAGGCTTACGCATTACGATTAGCTACAGAATATCTCACCACCGTGCGTTTCCGTCTCTTCCCCTCTCCCCATCATTCCGTTCTTGAGCACGCACAGAGAGAGGGGCTGTAAACAGTCTAATTAAATATATTTCGTTGTTAAAACATGTTACTATCAATGTTCTTAACAGATTTAACTTGGTTCCCCAAATTAAGCACCGGGTAGCTGCAGGAAAAGGGTTGGAGAGCCCACTGGGTAGCTGCAGGAACAGGGTTGGAGAGCCCATAGTATTCAGAGTTTAGGCAGAATATCACCTGTCGTGCAGCAAGAGGCAGCATTCCCCTCAAACAGTGGTTGTTGTGTGGAGTGAAATAACCGGAATAGCAGGAAGTGGCCCCCATTCGCTATTCGAGTGCATACAGATTACATTTATTTCCCCCCTGCCCCTGTTCCTGCCCAATTGATAAAGGGCTATTCTAAATCTAAAGTCATTTTACATTTGGGTAAAGACAGATTAAACTGAGATTAGTCTGATGGGAGAAAATGTGATCAGGCAAGGAACAAAGCGCCAAGTTTTTTTGCGACTTTCTAAAATCATCAATTGCCTATAGTCGCATCATGCAGCCCATTACCGTTTTGATTTCTAAGACATTCTAAGGTTCAAACCATATAACTCTATAGGTATTGTTTGAAATTTTCACTTTTACTCCCAACATATAGCCACTTCATATGCGAACACGATCCGACATGGAAAAAACATCATATTAAATTCAATTATGTTCCTCGAACTATAAAATCAGCCTTTTGAATGTCAATACCCAGCTGACACATTTTCAGGACGGCCACATTACTATTTGCAATATATATCCCTTGATTTTTACAAAACTATAAAAATGAAAAATAGATGCAAAATATATATATTTTTAAACATTTTGACAAGCAGCTATGTTGGACAAGCAGCTATTCTACAGTGGTATAGAACTGACTGGTGTCTACATAGTTATTAGTCAGATGTTGAAACACACGTTGCCATCAATCAATGGTTTCAGGTATATATCATCTATTTAGAGTTATTGAAAGGTATGAAAAGGTTTTCTGCTTTGCGATAAAGACGCTTAGCATCCTCGAAGACAGCATTGGCTGCTTCCTCTGCTGCCTCCTGTACTGTCTCTGCCTCCTCTGCTGCAGTAGCTCCTACTATCCCTCCTCTTACTCCTCCTGCTGCTGCTGCCATCCCAACGACAACTCCTGCAGCTATGCCTACCCCTGCACCTATCCCTGAACCCACTCCCACCCCTGACTCTAGTGTAAGTACTGGTCCTGCTACCTCTGCCACAGCTGCTGGCCCTATTGTCATTGAAGCTGCTATATGACTTTTGACTAAATTGATCAATGGTTGTGTAGCGAGTGAGAGTGGAATCATTATCGCCAGTATTACGCCAAATAGAGCTCCTATCACTGCACCTGTTGCTATCCCTGACAATTTGATCAGGAGTTTCTTCCTCGCTCTTTTCTTGGCTTGTTTTCTCATCTCTTCCTCTGACATCTGGCCTTTTAACTCCTTCCTAAGACCCTCTATCTCTGCTTGTATTAATCTCTCTGCCTCTTGGAGCATCTCGTTGGTGTAGAACTCTCCTCCGTTATCTCTCACCATCTTCTCTATGGTGTTGAGTAACTCTGCTACTTGGTACTGGTTGCTGTACGGACCCTGCTGATTGGTGTTCCAGTATTTGTTGTCGATGACGTGACAGCGGCCTCCACATTTCTCCACAAGCTTGTTCAGTTCAGCATTCTGTTGGACAAACTTCTCAACGGTCAAACCATTGAGCTGGTCACCATGAGTGAAGAGGACTGTAGCATATTTGAAGGCCTCTGGTGAAAAATACGTCTCGATTTTCGCTACGGCTTCGTTCTCGTGGACTGTGTACCGTTCCACTTTCAGTACAATGAGAAAGGCATGCGGTCCTGGAGCACACTCTGTTATACATTTAACTATTTTAGGTTTCAGCTCCTCTTCAGGGATGTCAGTGTCAAAGAATCCAGGTGTGTCAATCAGGGTGATGTTTCTCCCTTTGATGTTCTTGGTATGAGCTTTACATTTCTGTGTTGAGGAGGTGGAGGAACTGTCTACGAGGAACACATCATCTTGTCCGAAGATGGTGTTTCCAGCACTGCTTTTACCTCCTCCGGTTTTCCCCAGCAGCACAATCCTGATGTCTATAGGGAGGGTTCAGAATTATAACTTGAAATGGATCAATCATATCGTAATAATGTATTTGATTTAAAGGTGGGGGTGAAGTGTTGTAACTCACCTTGCTCTGGTCGAGTGCCTAATACAAACCCTCTGAGATGCAAAGCATTCTGGGCAGTCTGAAAAGCCTGTAGATTAGAACAAACAATACAACTGCTATGAAGGACTGTAACTGTTATTATTGAAAAAAAACTATAATTATGGATGTATGACAGTATTATTGAATGGCTGGCTGAAATAGTGAAGTTAAACGATTTTTCCCCAATGCATTGAGTGAGCCTTTTTTCAAAGGTCTCTGCTCACCTTGGTAGAATCTCTGTCATTTGGATGGACAATGATGCGGACAAGGAAAGGGGTTCTGCTCGCTCGGTTCTGCTCATACCTACGGATCTCTTCTAGCAGAACCTGTGTTACCACGTTGTGAGGGAACTGGAGAACCACACCAGTTCCAACTACAGGGAAGGCAACGGAACGGAAGCCCCGGTTCTCACAAGAGGTCAGAATTTTCCTCACACCCTGCCTCAGAGCCTGAGAGAGGACCGGAGGTCAAGGGTTAATGGAGGATCAATGGTCACAACACACACACATAAAGGGACACACCTGTACTGCTGGTCCTTGGGGGTTGTTGTCCCAGTGTGCACATCTGAGGAAGAAGACACGGCCAGAGCTGAGACCAGACAATCCCTCCACCAGAACGTTCTCACCAGGTGCAGTCCGTCCCCCTGATTCCCTCAGAAATGCTGTCATCAGCGCCGGTCCAGCTGCATCCAACAAGACATTGCCCACTCGGGAGGAGAGAGGGTCACTGCCAACCATGGGGGACACCAGGGCATCCACCTTCAGAGAAAAAGAGATGGAAAAAAAGAGAGAACATTGAGTCAGTATGAAGTCAACCTAATTCACAGAATGTTGTTGAATCAAGGCTGTGGCCATGTCAGTGTGTCTCTCTCTCACCTCCTGTTTCTCTATGGTTCCCTGGATGATCTCCACCTGGACACAGACCTCTGGAGCAGCTGTTCCCCTGGCGGAGGCAGCAGTGGTGTCTCTCTGAGGAGCATGTGTAGTGGTAGTGGTGGTGCTGGACTCTACCTCCCATCCAGGAAACTCCCTCTTCCCCTGTAACAGCCTATCACAGGCCACCTGCATAGCTCTCACTGCCTCTCCACTCACATCAATCAGAGTGACCTTGGTAAGGATGTGCTGTTTCCTCCCAAAGTCCCTCACTGCAGAGACTATGGCCTCAGAACACACCTTCAGAGGAACACCGAATATCCCCGAGCTGATGCAGGGCATGGCCAGGGTCTGGAGTTCCATGATCTCTGCCAGATCCAGGACTGACTTTACTGTCTTCTCCAGCAGAGGGCGCTCATTCCCACCTACGCTGCCCCCTACTGGTCCCACTGCATGCAGCAGCATCTTACAAGGCAGATTCCCTCCTGTAGTCTCTACCACTGTACCTGTGGGCACTCTCCCTATCTGCCTAACCAAATCCCTGCTGGCCCGCTGTACCTCAGGCCCCCCCGCCCGGCTCAGAGCTGCAGCCACGCCCCCAGCATGATCAAGGTCCTCATTGGCTGCATTCACCAGTGCGTCCGCCTGTTCCTTGGTGATGTCACCTTGACACACCACTACCTGCAGTCCCAGACGGAGGCGGTAGCTGGTGGCTGCGACCATCTCCTCCCGTATTAATCCGGTTCCTGCTTCGCTGACCATGCCATCCTGATTCTGTTGATGGTGTCTCATGACTCTTACACTGTGTATCAGAAAGGCCCCAATCTCCTCCCTCAGCTCCTGAACCTCCTTCATGTGGCCCAGCAGCTGCACTCTACACCCAGGACCATATCTGGCCACCACCCTGCATCTGCTCTGGTTCATCTCCTTCACCTTCGTCTCAAATGTAGATTTCAGTTCAGCCAGAAGGGCACCTTTGGGCACGTCAATCTTCTCCTCCCCAAACTCCCTCAGCAGATCCTTCTCAGCCTGGTCCAGTTTCCCAGAGGAGAGGGAGAACAGACGGAGCTCTGTGTCCCCCAGCTCTACCTCCACATCGTGTCCCAACCCCAGCAGACTGCTCAGGTTCCCAGGCCTCCCATACTCATCCCTCAGGAAGGACAGGAGGTGGGGGGACACCTCAGGCACCACCCGCTTCAGCACCAGAGAGATCTTATCCGTAACCAACTTTCTGGCTGTCTGGACTTCATTTGCGTAGCCATGCAGGACCAGCTGAGCTGAGTCAAGGCGCGTCACCCTCACCCCTGGAACAACCTCACCTAGATCCTTCTCTATCACTTCACCTAGAAGAAGGAGCTGGACCTGTCCCAGATGACAGGTGGTGCTGATCTTCTCCTGCTTCCCTGTGCTCAGACGATGGAGTACATGTTCTTGACCACCAGGTGGAGATGTCTCGACCGGGAGGGAGTGGTGACTCTAGATTTGGAAAACAATCAAATCAAATTGTATTGGTCACATACACATGGTTAGCAGATGTTAATGCGAGTGTAGTGAAATGCTTGTGCTTCTTGTTCCGACAGTGCAGTAATATCTAACAAGTAATCTAACAATTTCCCAACAACTACCTAATACACACAAATCTAAAAGAGGCGAATGAGAATATGGACATATATATATGGATGAGCGATGGCTGAGCAGCATAGGTAAGGTGCAATAGATGGTATAAAATACAGTATATACACATATGAGTAATGTAAGATATGTCAACATTATTAAAGAGGTATTGTTTAAACTGACTAGTGATCCATTTGTTAAAGTGGCCAGTGATAGGGTCTCCATGTAGGCAGCAGCCTCTCTGAGTTAGTGATTGCTGTTTAGCAGTCTGATGGCCTTGAGATAGAAGCTGTTCTTCAGTCTTTCTGCCCCTGCTTTGATGCACCTGTACTGACCTCGCCTTCTGGATGATAGCGGGGTGAACAGGCAGTGGCTCGGGTGGTTATTGTCTTTGATTATCTTTATTGCCTTACAAGTAAGTATTTGCAGGGTAATTACACTGTGATAATGAATACAATACTTTATTACTTTTCTACTTAAGTAGGTTTATGGATTTATTATTAAAAGGTAATCCGTCCAGCTGATTGTGGGAAATCTGAGGATTCTACATTAAAGCGACTAGGTTGGTATTTTTCAGTTTACTTTAACATGGTTATATTTAGTTAAAATGACTATATTCCCTCAACATTACAGAACCATACATTTATACCTCACAAACTGGCAAACGTCCAAGTGTGGGATAACAGTGCAAATACAACAAAAGTGCATTGTGGTCATGGTGATATGTGACTCACTGTATAGGTGTGTCTATATAGTCTGGCCTCACCTGACTGCTGACTGGGGAGGTTGTTGTGGGTGGCGGCTCCTGACTGCTGACTGGGGAGGTTGTTGTGGGTGGAGGCTCCAGGCTGTCTCTCAGAGTGAGGAAGAGAGGTCCTCCAGGCATCTCCAAAACATGATTAGGTTTTTGAAGTACCCTCTCCTGGACTGGAAGAGTTACAGACTCATAATGAGTTGTTGTTGTCATGTAGTTGTAGTAATAACAATACCAACAATGATAATAACAACACGTTTTACTATTTAGTAAGTGTAGCGTAGGCCATCATTGTAAATAAGAATTTGTTCTTAACTGACTTGCCTAGTTAAATAAAGGTTAAATAAGTAAATAAATAAAAGTAAGCATTTAGCATTTAGTCCAGGATTTGAAGAGTTAAAGGCTACATAGGCTAGAGGAGTTGTGCTATAATCTCTAAAGTACTATACTGTAGGTACATCTTTAAAGTTAATAATTCATCTTAAAAGTTATTACAACAACATGTTTCTTCTTTTTTAGATTGATAAAGTACTGTAGAATGAATCGATATAATGAAAAGCCAAAGTAATACATTTTTGCCTGTCCGCATAAGCGGATGTTGATGTTGAAAAACAAACGTTCAGTTATGAAACGAGTTTGGCAAGACTAGGTTACATGGTAGAAAAACACTCAATTTTCAATCCCTTAGCCTAAACATTTTCATACCTGTCTGGTCAATAAATGCGATCTTGTAGACTTTGTCACCAACTGATTCTACTGGTCCACAATCTCCGCCACCGGATTTACGTTTAATTCCAAAGTACCTTTTTATCATATTTTTCTGTGGTGGGTCCAGAGTCTGACACTCGAAGAAAACAGGGTATTTGAAAACGTCCATATTATAAAGTAGCCTGGCTATTATTTGTCGTTGACCCTAATAGAAATAGCAAGTTAGTCGATCGAGGAGAATATAGACTACACTGCTGCCAACATATCCCCATGCACACACCGATTCCTATTATTATTATTTTTAAATCAGATTTACTTGATGAACTTTAGATATTGTCCGCCCTGGCCTTGAGTTGGCCGGAAATATATACGTCTATTATTGGTTCAGATTAAGTCCGTCCAGACCATCCCAAATCAATGTCTGTGGACGTGCGGCATTTTTGAGAGGAATCGTATAGGTAGGCGTATTTTCAGCCGGTGTAAGTTGATTGTCCATACGTAAATTGTTAGGTCGCCATGGGTGAAACATGAAACGTAACGCTTAAAGTAGATCAGTAAACGTACAAACCATATGTTACGACTATGAATTTACATTTACACGTTCAATTCGTACTTTACATCTCCCTTTACTCGGTTATATATATTTTTTATAGTCAGGAATGTGGCATCTGCAAAGGACATGAACCGAAAGTAGCTAGTCGAAGTTAGCTAGCCACTCAAGCAACTCTAGGCTACGTTAGTTGCTTTGCAACTTTCGGTTTCATTTCCAACAGAAAAGTCTAGAGCTCGTTTTACAACGGCATTCGATATCAACGTTATACCAGTAGATGGCGTAGTATTGGCTTGGGCCTTCAGCAAATGACTTATGTCAGAATGATGCTATAAAGACAGAAGAACATTGGATAGAATAACCGCTTGAGCTGCAAAATAGAAAGTAAATATGATTTATGCTTATTCCACTATATAAATATGCCATTCGGTGAGTTATCTAATGGCCATATAATTGCATAATTTATGTTCATAGCAGCGTGGGGTTAATGTGGTGATTATGTAACCTAATGAATCACACCTTTTCCAGTATTTGGGAGCACGGACTGTAGGCCTTATATTATGATTTTTTTCCCTATTGTATTTGTGAATTCCACTCTGTATGTAGGCTTCTTACAGTCATTTGCGTTGCACAACCCCACCAAGCATTACATTTTTTATTGAACCTTTATTTAACTAGGCAAGTCAGTTAACCCCCTGGAGTCTAAGGGCCCGGGGCTGGGTTTCTACTTATCTAACATATTGAATGATTTGGTAATACCGAGGATCATTTAGCCATTAGATTTACCATCCCGTAGGTATAAAACATAGATTGAAACGTTTTTGGGATGAAATATACTGCTATTATCCCATAGAAACACATTGAATAACAGATTCATACATGGAAAAAGGATAGTCAAAAAAGAAATCAAAAGGAAGTTTGTTTTGAATTATCTGTCCTATCTATATTGTGTATATAAATATATATATATGTGTTTGTGAGTGTCTCATCTTTCCATAGAGGAGTCATAATAGTTTGTATCCCAAACCATTCGGACGCGAGAGACATTTTCGTGAGAAGACCAAATTTCATGTTGTCTCCTGGTCTGACAAACACCTCTGTAGCTCTGCTACCTTTCACCGCAGATGCAGAAGGCCGACATCGGCGGATTGAGACTTAGCCCATGCAAAAAAAATGATATCTCTAGCATTAACCGACAGATTTTGATGGGGATTTTATGATTATGCTAATATCATTTTTTCACACGGACATTGACTATCTTTTCAAATGAAGGGTCGTATTCCTGCCCTATAAAAAACAGGAATTAAACATTTTAGTGCATGATAACATTGCAACTGTTAACTCCTATGTTTGCCATGAGATCTTGTTATTCTCCCTTATGTATTTCTTTGTGATAATTGCCACTGCTGTATCTTTGTAACCCCTGCCAACAGACGTAATGCAACGTATGACTGATTAACACTATTGAACTGGAAATGTGTCTCATGTTCCTTTCAGTCTATAGTTCAGGTCAGTGGTTAACCAGCACAAACATCTAGTTCCACTAATAGCTAGTCTAGACATCTTTCACAAAAAAATATGTTACATATGGATAGGCACGAAATACAATTTCATTTGATCAATCAAATCAAAATCCAACTATAATTGTCACATCCTTTGTAAACATGATCAAGACAAAGGAGATGATTGTGGACTACAGAGAAAGTAGGACCGAGCACGCTCCCATTCTCATCGACGGGGGCTGTAGTGGATCAGGTTGAGAGCCTCAAGTCCTTGGTGTCCACATCAACAACAAACTGTCATGGTCCAAATACACCAAGACAGTTGTGAAGAGGGCACGACAACGCCTATTCCCCTTCAAGAGACTGAAAAGATTTGTCATGGGTCCTCAGATCTTCAAAAAGTTATACAGCTGCACAATCGAGAGCATCCTGACTGGTACTGCTTGCCATGCAGTAGCAGAGAGAACAGTCTATGACTAGGGTGGCCAGAGTCCTTGGCAATTTTTTGGGCCTTCTGACACCACCTGGTATAGAGGTCCTGGATGGCAGGGAGTTCTCTAGCACCTTGCGGTCGAATGCCAAGCAGTTGCCATACCAAGCGGTGCTGCAGCCAGTCCAGATGCTCTCAATGGTGCTGCTATTGAACTTTTTAAGGATCTGTGGGCCCATGCCAAGTTTTTTCAGCCTCCTTACAGGGAAGAGGCATTGTCTTGCCCTTTTCCCGACTGTGTTGGTGTGTTTGGACCATGACAGGTCCTTAGAGATGCGGACACTAAGAAACTTGAAGCTCTCGACCCGCTCCAGTACAGCCCCGTCTTGTCCGGCCCTTCTCCGTTCAGCCCTCCGTTTCCTCTAAATATGTCTAAATCCCACCGGCGAACTCATGGGACTTTTCTGCTTTTCATGTCTTGGCCACTAGTGGGAGATGCATTGTTCTTATTCTGCATTAGGCTACCAGGAACATTGAAGGGTGGGTCAGCCAGGACCCTTCACCGGGATTCTGGAAACGGTTTTAGACACAACATGGATCATAGCTGCAGCCACCACTTCCAGACAACCACCTCTTCCAGTCAGCCACCTCTTCCAGTCAGCCACCTCTTCCAGTCAGCCACCTCTTCCAGTCAGCCACCTCTTCCAGTCAGCCACCACTTCCAGTCAGCCACCTCTTCCAGTCAGCCACCTCTTCCAGTCAGCCACCTCTTCCAGTCAGCCACCTCTTCCAGTCAGCCACCTCTTCCAGTCAGCCACCTCTTCCAGTCAGCCACCACTTCCAGTCAGCCACCTCTTCCAGTCAGCCACCTCTTCCAGTCAGCCACCTCTTCCAGTCAGCCACCTCTTCCAGTCAGCCACCTCTTCCAGTCAGCCACCTCTTCCAGTCAGCCACCTCTTCCAGTCAGCCACCTCTTCCAGTCAGCCACCTCTTCCAGTCAGCCACCACTTCCAGACAACCACCTCTTCCAGTCAGCCACCACTTCCAGTTCAACTTGAGTTAGTGGTCTATTGAAAATATAGAAAAATACATGTTTTAAATGTCTGAGAAACTGCCCTGTCGGTGGATTATAAGATGAAGTGTTGGCATTCAACATTCATTAATTGGAAAGGGGCGACATTTCCCCAGCCCCGTCCCTCAGCTGTAAATCTAAACTAATGTTGTGGACTGTGATGCACATTGTCAAAAGTCCCACGGGTGTGCTTTTATTATTTCACAAAGCTTTGATAATTAGCTGTGTGAGTGTATAGCCGAATGCAGATTTAATGCAGGCTACTGTTTAAGCAATTAATATCCAGTAGATACTGTTGATAAATGCTTTAGAGAACTAAAACTAACTTAGGTTGACAATTTTAAGGAGACAAGGTCTTTCTACATAATTATAGGGTGAAGCCACGATGATAGGATTAATCATGAAACGGTTTAAAATTCTCTGCAGTCTGTTGTCCTCTTCTTGATGCCAATCCTTCCTGTTTCTCCAATTAAAGTATCAGTCTCTTCTTTGAGTGTCTTTCCCAGATGTTTTTAGAATAATTACCACATGTTTTGATGTTTCTATGACAATCAATTCAAAGGTTATTGCGAACAAGAGATTTAATGGCAAATGTCTGTTGAATGTCTAATACAACCTACTTTACCTGTCATTAAAAGGAGAGAAGACCACTAAGTCTGGCCATGTGGAGAAGAGGAGCTATAGTGAGGGGCTAAAGTTTCTCCTGTGTCGGTGAGTGTAGCTATTAGTTAGGTTTGAACATCTTAGCGATACGATGTGTTCTATACAGCTGTCAACATTTTACAATGAAAAAGACAATTACTAAATTCTATAATCATTAACCAGATTACTCCGGATACCAGACTTTGATAACTCAGTTTTAGAATGTTGTAATTTAGTAGAATGAATCTAAATATCTATTGATATTCAGAATTGACTTTGTTTAGACATCCAGCCTGTGTTGTAGATTAATGACCAGGGACATCTTCAAAGGCACGGTATTTATTTATTCACAGTCTTGATTTATAGGATCCTTCCCCCTATATGAATGATATGTCAAGTGATGAACTTTGAACTGATAACTTGGGATTTTATGGAAAAACTGCACGTCATGTGAAAATGACAGTTTATTAAATATTCTACAGCTGTAATGTCATCAATCCAATCAAACTTTATTTATATAGCACATTTCTAACAACAAATGTATTTCAAGGTGTTCAAAGTCATGCATTGAAGGGAATGTGCAACTTAACATCGTTCCTCTTGGCAAGTCTCAATAGGTGATCAGGCGATTCTCTCTACCACATGTGAATGCTTCCGTGGAGCTCATTAGTGTAGCCATGCAGCCTATTTTGGAGGTTCACAATATCGGCTGTACAGATGTGGAATACAAGTGGAGGAAGCCAGCCATGCCAACCCAGGTGCAGTCAGTGGAGGACCTGTACACGGCTGAAGACTACAACCGTCTGTCCCAAGAGCCCAGAGAGGAGGATCTTCAGATTCAGTGAAATGGCATGTCTACTTGAACCTGAGTCAGAACAACCGCTACTCTCCCCGTCATCCCTGTCTGTAGCAGACATTATTAAAAAACAAGTGCACCTGGGGCATACAGGCATCCTGGCTGGCATGGCTCTGTTGGTGGAGCAGCAGGAGCCTGGATATGCAGGAGTCAGGGCTTTCGGTCACGGGGTCTGGGATCCTGGGTGTCTCATCGATTGGCCTGGTGAGCACCACAGCAGTGGTGGAGGTCAAGTGTCCCCACGGAGCAAGAGACCTTACCATTGAAGAGGCAGTGAAGTCAAATAATTTATATATGAAGGAGGGAGGGTCTTACAGCCTCTGTGAAGACCATCCTTACTGGCACCAGGTCCAAGATCAGCTCCACATCACTGGAAGGGACACCTGCTTCTTCATTTGTGTGGACCACCAAAGCCTCCATCACCACCTCCATCACCATCCCTATCAACGTGACGACATCTGACAGACTCATATTGCTACCCCTGTCAGTACCTGTTTTCGGGGAAGACAAGGGACCAAAAATATTCCACATAGTCTTCCGGAACAGCCGATGCTCTCATTCATGTTTCAGTGTTATTTGCCTCGAAGGGAGCATAGAAGTAGTTTAGCTCGGTCTGGTAGACTTGTGTCACTGGGAAGCTCTCAGCGGTGTTTCCCTTTTGTAGTCTGTAATGGTTTGCAAGCCCTGTCACATCCGACGAGCATCAGAGCCGGTGTAGTACGATTCGATCTTAGTCCTGTATTGACGGTTTGATGGTTCGTCGGAGGGCATAGCGGGATTTCTTATAAGCTACAGGGTTAGAGTCCCGCTCCTTGAAATTGGCAGCTCTAGCCTTTAGCTCAGTGCGGATGTTGCCTGTAATCCATGGTTTCTGGGTGGGGTATGCATGTACAGTCACTGTGGGGATGAAGTCATCAATGCACTTATTGATGAAGCCAATGACTGATGTGGTGTACTTCTCAATGCCATCGGAGGAATCCTGGAACATATTCCAGTCTGTGCTAGTAAAACAGTCCTGTAGCTTAGCATCTACTTCATCCGACCACTTTTTTATTGATCAAGTCACTGGTGCTTCCTGCTTTAATTTTTGCTTGTAGAAAGGAATCAGGAGGATAGAATTATGGTCAGATTTGCCAAATGGAAGGCGAGGGAGAGCTTTGTATGTATCTCTGTGTGTGGAGTAAAGGTGGTCCAGAGTTTTTTTCCCTCTGGTTGCACATTTAACATGCTGATAGAAATTTGGTAAGACTGATTTAAGTTTCCCTGCATTAAAGTCCCCTGCCACTAGGAGCGCCTCCTCTGTGTGAGCGTTTTCCAGTTTGCTTATGGCGGAGTACAGCTCATTGAGTGCGGTCTTAGTGCCAGCCTCAGTCTGTGGTGGTATGTAGACAGCTACAAAAAATACAGATGAAAACGCTCTAGTTAGATAGTGTGGTCTACAGCTTATCATGAGAAACTCTACCTCAGGTGAGCAAAACCTCGAGACTTCCTTAGATATCATGCACCAGCTGTTATTTACAAAAATACATAATCAGCCCCTCTTGTCTTACCAGACGCCGCTGTTCTATCCTGCCGATACAGCGTATAACCAGCCAGCTGAATGTTGATAGTGTTGTCATTCAGCCACGACTCTGTGAAGAATAAGATATTACAGTTTTGAATGTCCTGTTGGTAGTTTAATCTTCCACGTCAGTCATCGATTTTATTTTCCAAAGATTGCACATTTGCTAGCAGAATGGAAGGCAGTGGGGGTTTATTTCGATTGCCTACAAATTCTCCGAAGTCAGCCCGCCCTCCGGACCCTATTTTCTCGGTCTTCTCTTCACGCAAATGACGGAGATCTGGGCCTGTTCCCGGGAAAGCAGTATGTCATTCACATCGGGCTCGTCGGACTCGTTAATGGAAAAAACAGGATTCTGCCAGATCGGGGTGAGTAATCGCAGTTCTGATGTCCAGTTATTTTCGGTCATAAGAGACGGTAGCAGCAACATTATGTACAAAATAAGTTAGAAAATAAGTTACAAACAACGCAAAGAACGAACGAAAAAACACAATTTGATAGGCACACGTAAAACGTCAGCCTTCTTCTCTGGCACCATCTTAACATCTTTGACCTCATGGCTTGTTTTTTTCATGCACTGTCAACTGTGAGACCTTATATAGACAGGTGTGTGCTTTTCCAAATAATGTCTAATCAATTGAATTGACCAGAGGTGTACTCCAAGCAAGTTGTAGAAACAGGATGCACCTGAGCTCAATTCTGAGTCTCAAAACAAAGGGTCTGAATACTTATGTAATTAAGGTTTATTTGATATTTTATCTTATCTAAAACGCTGTTTTCAATTGTCATTATGGGGTATTGTGTGTAGATTGATGAGAAATTAGTTGTAACACGGTTAGCTACACCTGGGGTTGGAGTGTAAACCTACAGGAGAGTCGCTCTCCAGGAACTGGGTTGGGGACTCCTGCAATAGAGCCACACAATGCAGGCGATGAGTGTAGTATTAAACACTTTTTTTTACAGCAAAAATTTTGCAGCTAACTGCAGTTCGAGTGGAGTATACCTGCAGTTCAACTGCAGTTCACTTCAGTTATTCCGCAATTACTGCGTCAAAAGTCGACTGTTAATGCACTTTTACTGCAGTTGCAATCTTCTTTTGTAAGGGACACTTTGAAAGGCGGTGAATTGACAAAAGTGTTCCGCTTGATCGCATCCAAGGTCTATGGTCCCAAGTACAATACAAAAAAGTGTATTTCTTTTGCAAGAAGGGGTGGTCGCGCGCGTCATCTGTCAGGTGCGTAGGTTGACAAGTTCACAGCAGTTGTGCTGTTCGAATCAAACTGATTTGAGCGCTTGTACAGTAGCTATTATAAGAAAGCGAGTAGGCTACTTTGGATTACAATATGGAAGGTTACAAATACCCCGTTTTCTTCGAGGTTCCCAGTCTGGATCCAGCACAGAAAGAGAAGTTAGAAAAGTACTTTCAGGTTCGCCGTAAATCTGGTGGTGGAGACTGCGGACCGATACACAATGTTGGTGACAACGTTTACAAGATCGCATTTATTGACCGGACAGGTATAGAAATATTGAGTTTACTATTTGAACTGTACTTGAAACTAAAGGTGAAACGTAAAAAAAGTATATTTACATGTTTTTCTGTCGATAATTGTGTAACAGTTTCACTTTCATATTTAAAGCTGGTCTATGCAGAAATCGCTCCACCGTTTTTTTGTAAAAGTTCTAATAGTTAGCCTAATTTCAGTTTGTGACAAAACAAACATGAATAGTGTAGAGAATCTTTGTACCATCTAAACCTCCGTGAAATATGTTTTCCATAAACAAAAATATTTTATTTTCATCTGTTTGAAGCTTGTGCACGAAACTGAAAGTAAAAGAAGCAAAAACTACACGAAAGAATGAGACGCATAGAAATAGCACAAATAGAACAGATCAACATCTTCTTAAACTTGCTTTCAAACGCAATGATAGATCTATAACAGACATTTCTATGTGAATGTGGGTGTCCCCCCAAAACGTTACATATTGCTGCTTTAAATTAGGCTGCATGCTCACTTCACCCTTGAGAACATAACTTGTAGAATTTAAAGGGTAGTTTACCCAAATTAAAAATGTACATATTGATTTTCTTACCCAGGAAACAGGGTATGGACAAGGTACACTACATGACCAAAAGTATGTGGACAACTGCGTGTCAGACATCTCATTCCAAAACCATGGGCATTAATATAGAGTTAGTCCCCCTTTACTCTTACAATAGCCTCCACTCTTCTGGGAAGGTTTTCCACTAGATGTTGGAACTTTGCTGTAGGGACTTTGTTCCATTCAGCCGCAAGAGCATTAGTGAAGTCGACACCATTCTGTATACCTCTGGCCCTTCGTTAGACACTGTGTTAACTAACCTCCAGATGAGCTTCAATGCCACACAACTCTCCTACCGTGGCCTCCAACCGCTCTTAAATGCAAGTAAAACTAAATGCATGCTCTTCAACCGATCGCTGCCCGCACCCGCCCGCCCGTTCAGCATCACTACTCTGGACGGTTCTGACTTAGAATATGTGGATAACTACAAATACCTAGGTGTCTGGTTAGACTGTAAACTCTCCTTCCAGACTCACATTAAACATCTACAATCCAAAATGAAATCTAGAATCGGCTTCCTATTTCGCAACAAAGCATCCTTCACTCATGCTGCCAAGCATACCCTCGTAAAACTGACCATCCTACCGATCCTCGACTTCGCCGATGTCATTTACAAAATAGCCTCCAACACTACTGAACAAATTGGATGCAGTCTATCACAGTGCCATCCGTTTTGTCACCAAAGCCCCATATACTATCCACCACTGCGACCTGTATGATCTTGTTGGCTGGCCCTCGCTTCATACTTGTCGCCAAACCCACTGGCTCCAGGTCATCTACAAGTCTCTGCTAGGTAAAGCCCCGCCTTATCTCAGCTCACTGGTCACCATAGCTACACCCACCGGTAGTCCCCGCTCCAGCAGGTATACCTCACTAGTCACCCCCAAAGCCAATTCTTCCTTTGGCTGCCTCTCCTTCCAGTTCTCTGCTGCCAATGACTTGAACGAACTGCAAAAATCTCTGAAGCTGTAGACTCTTACCTCCCTCACTAGCTTTAAGCACCAGCTGTCAGAGCAGCTCACAGATCACTGCACCTGTCCATAGCTCATCTGTAAATAGCCAATCCAATCTACCTCATCCCCATACTGTATTTATTTATTTATCTTGCTCCTTTGCACCCCAGTATCTCAACTTGCACATTCATCTTCTGCACATCCTACCATTCCAGTGTTTAATTGCTATATTCTAAATACTTTTCTACCATGGCCTATTTATATTTTTCTGTATATTTATATTTTTGCTGTATATTTTTCTACTGTATTATTGATTGTATGTTTGTTTATTCCATGTGTAACTCTGTGTTGTTGTATGTGTTGAACTGCTTTGCTTTATCTTGGCCAGGTCGCAGTTGCAAATGAGAACTTGTTCTCAACTAGCCTACCTGGTTAAATAAAGGTAAAATAAATAAATGGTGGACGATTAGGCCTGGCTCGCAGTCGGCCTTCCAATTTATCCCAAAGGTGTTCGATGGGGTTGAGGTCAGGGCTCTGTGCTGGCCAGACAAGTACTTCCACATCAATCTCAACAAATCATTTCTGGATGGACCTTGCTTTGTGCACGGGGGCATTATCATGCTGAAATTGGAAAGGGCCTTCCCCAAACTGTTGCCACAAAGTTGGAAGCACAGAATCGTATTGAATGTCATTGTATGCTGTAGCGTTAAGATTTCCCTTCACTGGAATTAAGGAGCTTGAACAATGAATCACTGCCCTAGACCATTTTTCCTCCTCCACTTAACTTTACAGTTGCCACTTTACATTGGGGCAGGTAGCATTCTCTTGGCATCAGCCAAACACAGATTTGTCCATCAGACTGCCAGATGGTGAGGCGTGATTCATCACGCCAGAGAATGTATTTTTTATACTGCTCCAGAGTCCAATGGCGCTTTACACCACTCCAGCCGACGCTTGGCATTGCGCATGGTGATGTTAGGCTTGTGAGCGGCTGCTCGGCCATGGACACCTATTTCATGAAGCTCCCAACGAACAGTTATTGTGCTGACGTTGCTTCCAGAGGCAGTTTGGAACTCGGCAGTGAGTGTTGCCACCGAGGACAGATAATATTTGACATGCTACGCGTTTCAGCACTCAGTCAATCCCGTTCTGTGAGATTGTGTGGCCTTCCACTTCGAGGCTGAGCTGTTGTTGCTCCTAGATATTTACACTTCACAACAACCACTCTTATAGTTGACCGTTCTAGAAGGGCAGAAATTGATAAACAAATAAAAATATATTTTGTTTTTGAGATTCTTCAAAGCAGCTGCGCTTTGCCTTGATGACAGCTTTGCACACTCTTGGCATTCTCTCAACCAGCTTCATGAGTTCGTCACCCGGAATGCATTTCAATTAACAGGTGTGCCTTGTTAAAAGTTAATTTGTGGAATTTCTTTCTTAATGCATTTGAGCCAATCAGTTGAGTTGTGACAAGGTAGGGGTGGTATACAAAATATTTGGTAAAATTTGGTAAAAGACAAAGTCCATATTATGGCATGAACAGCTCAAATAAGCAAAGAGAATATAACGTATAACGTATTTTACTATATACCGGTATTGATGCAGGGACCGGTTTGGGTATTTACTTTACCTTCTATACCGGTATTTGAATGTTTGGTTTGTTAAATGTGATACGCCTTGTGTAACGTCCATTTTTATAGTTTACTCCGCTACTTGAGTCATCCCTCTCCGCTCTCAATTCAATTCAAGGGCTTTATTGGCATGGGAAACGTGTTAACATTGCCAAAGCAAGTGAGGTAGATAATATATAAAGTGAATATATAAAGTGAAATAAACAATACAAATTAACATTAAACATTACACATACAGAAGTTTCAAAACGCTCTCTCTCTCTCTCCACGCCGCTTTCCACACAGACCTAGTCCCACCCCCTGTCACTCAAGGAGCCCTTTTGTTGTTGCTTGACCATGAGACACTTTCTTTCAGTCTGCTTAGTCAATGCAGCACATGCAACAATGTTGATGACAACAATGTTGTTTCCAATTTGATCGTAATATAAATTCACAAGCGTTCTTTAGTTACAATATTAGTTTGTGTTTCTTACATCTGCAAACAGCTAGTTTGTATTTTCTTAGAAAGTTAAGCTAAATCCTGTTAGCCACTAATGCTAATCGCTAATTAAGCTAAATCCTGTTAGCCACTAATGCTAATCGCTAGTTAGCTTGCTAATAAAGTACTGAGTCAGAGCAAACATAGCTAGCTAATACAGCCTTATAACAGTGCTGGTGAAAGCATAAATCAGCATATTTATCTTCTAAATCAAAGAGGAATAGGGGGAACATGAATATGTTGGCTATATGCATAAAGATGTAATGTAGCCAAAGATTATAGGGTCCCCTAGGAAACATAGAACATCACTTTGGTTTCTACCCTGTCACAGTAACTCGTTCATGGCATTTTCATTCTTTGTCATGTCAAACAACACTGTATTCAAAGTGCCCACTATTATTTATATTCTAACTATAGAATTAGAATAAACATATTTCCATGATTCCAAAAGTTCACCCAAGTGTTTTGATCTAAATCGCAATTGCAACATTAAAGGCAGAGAATTTTTGCCCATATCGTGGCAGTGTGGAAATGATCTAAAATGATTGCAGGAAATGCGGAAATTGATGGAAATGCAGGAAATGATTTAAGTTGAAGTTGAATTTAACAGTATAAAACAATCAGAATGGAGAGAGACCCATTGAAATGGAAATAATTTAGAATATACTGTATGTGTTGCCACCCTAGGGTCAAGCACTACTCATAAAGCAAATTTAGAACTTTTATTAATGAATAACATCAAATACCGTCATACCAACAAAAATTAGAAAAATACCATGATATGATATCTTGGCCGTATCACCCAGCCTTAAGAGTTACCTCTGCTGCAGAGGATAAGTTCATTAGAATTACCAGCCTCAAAAATTGCAGCCCAAATAAATGCTTCACAGAGTTCAAGTAACATACACATCTCAACATCAACTGTTCAGAGGAGAATGTCAAGAGTGTGTAAAGCTCTCAAGGCACAGGGCAGCTACTTTGAAGAATCTAAAATATATTTTGATTTGTTTAACACTTTTTTGGTTACTACGTGATTCCATATGTGTTATTTCATAGTTTTGATGTCTTCACTATTATTATCTTATGTAGAAACCGTTGACTGAGTAGGTCTGTTCAAACTTTGGACTGGTACGAAATCTGTATATATTTATAATAATTCATTTTCCATGGGTCTATTGGAAAAAATAATAGGATTGTTGTCAAAACAAATGAATGCTTTCAAAAGTGAAAAAAAATATTATTAAAGGGTAAATTCTTTTCACCCTGTAACGGCTGTTGGTGTTCATGTTTGTTTATTGACACTGAACACTAAATACAAAAATAACAAAGGGAATAACCGAAACAGTCCTGAAAGGTGAGAAACACTCAACAGAAATCAACTACCCACAAGACACGGGTGGGAAAAGGCTACCTAAGTATGGTTCTCAATCAGAGACAACGATCGACAGCTGTCCCTGATTGAGAACCATACCCGGCCAAAACAAAGAAATACAAACACATAGAAAAAGAACATAGAATGCCCACTCAAATCACACCCTGACCAACCCAAAAATAGAGACATAAAAAGCTCTCTACGGTCAGGGCGTGACACACCCTTTGAACATTTTAAGATTTTGGGGCTTCGTCAAGCAACTAGTTACCAACAACAGAAAAACAATTTACTCTGATGTCTGTGTTATTGTGGAGCCATGAAAAATGATCTATTTGGAATTATAGTAATGTGCAGCCAAACTGAAAATGTTGGCTCAGTAGTGCACTTTGTGATAAAAGCACCAGATTTGGCTTAGAGGCAGATGTACATGTACTGTATGTACCCTGAAAATATTTAGATATGGAGCAGTTTTGGTCCCTAGGGGGTGTGGCAGCCTCCTAAAATAATGTAAATGTATTTTTAGATTCCAGTCAGTGTCTCTTTACCAAGTTGACTCTCATCTTTCAGATTCAATTGGAATTAAGTTGATAGCCTAGCATTACAATGTTAGAGCCAAAAGTCTGATGGCACCGTTGCCCATATCGCCAGCCGTTCTTACTGTAGGTTGTACCCGTAAATCAGATTAGCTCAAACGCTAATTTCTCAGCCCGTTGAGTATCAGACACACTTTTTTTTATATGAATAACAGAGCAATGTTCATGTTGCTATGGACGAAATGTATCAACATAGCTGTTAAAAACATGAAAAACATACAAAAGTGTCTATTTTATAACAACAAATTTAACTAAAAGTGATTTAAAAAAATAAATAATAATAATACTTATTTTGGGGAAATAAAACAATTTCTGTGAATTACAAAAGTTTAATAAAATAACATGTTACTGCTTGACAGTATCTCTTTACAATCATTAATAATTTGTGGTAAAAAATGACCCCATTTGGTGCTTTTAAGATAAAAATATGTTGGCACTTTTAGGGTTGTTATTTCTATTATCACTACTACGACTATAATAACAATAACTTATTATGATGCTGTAACTCTTCCAGTCCAGGAGAGGGTACTTCAGAAACCTAATCATGTTTTGGAGATGCCTGGAGGACCTCTCTTCCTCACTCTGAGAGACAGCCTGGAGCCTCCACCCACAACAACCTCCCCAGTCAGCAGTCAGGAGCCTCCACCCACAACAACCTCCCCAGTCAGCAGTCAGGAGCCTCCACCCACAACAACCTCCCCAGTCAGCAGTCAGGAGCCTCCACCCACAACAACCTCCCCAGACAGCAGTCAAGAGGTGAGGCCAGACTATACAGTACAGCTGCACCTATATAGTGCATGCTTAGTCACTTAACTTGTTAGATAAAACATTTATCTTCCATAATATGAGGTCAATATTAATTGCATCCCAGTAAACACATATCGTGGATCTGCCTGTCAGGTAATGGCTTTATTATTATTTATTATTATCCCTTCATATGAGGTCAAAATGAGGTCAAAATAGTCTGCATTGATTTTATGTGATGTTTGATTTAATGTGATGTTATGGTGAGTAAAATATACATTTACAATATGAGAAATGACAAGAACATACATTTTAGCCAAACAAATCTGTATTCAACTAAAATGGACAAATGCCAAACGAGTTGATAGATTTATAATATAATCTAGACACAGCTGTACATTTGACCTACAATAATAAATGAATAATAAACATAGATAAAGACAGACATAATAATCATTAACAGTGGAATTCCCCAGGACTTGCACCTTTTATCTCTGACTCTAGAGTCACCAGTCCCTCCCATTCCATCCCTCCCTCCCTGTCCAGACATCCCCACTTGGTTTCCTAGAGCATGAACTCCATCTAGACTCCTACCTCCTGAGATACCTGAAGGAGAGCCCTGGGGCTGGAAGAGACCTGCAGCAGCAGCTGTCCTCTCTGGGCTGCTCTGTCCACCTCCATCCAGAGGACGGGAGGGCAGTGGTCAAAGGCTCAGGCCAAGCTGGGTCATGTGGAGATGGGGTTGGGGTGGGACCATGGAAGGTACAGGTCGAGAGACTGTTCAAACAGCTCCAGGAGCGGTACAAATGCCACTATGAGGTAGACCCACGTAAGCTCCAGACTCTGCTGCAGAGCAGTACCCTGTGTTCGGAGGATGTGAGGGTTTACTGCGAGACAGGGGAAGGGTTTGCGGTGGTGGTTGGGGAGGGGCCCGAAGTCCAGGCCAAGCTTAAGGAGCTGAAGGCCTTCCAGGGTCAGGGTCTGAGCTCCTGGAAGCAGGAGAAGATCAGCACCACCTGTCAACTTGGACAGTCCAAGCTCCGTCTTCTAGGTGAAGTGATAGAGAAGGATCTAGTTGAGGTTGTTCCAGGGGTGAAGGTGACACGCGGTGACTCTGGCCAGCTGGAGCTGATGGGTTCAGCAAGTGATGTCCGGACAGCCAGACAGTTAGTTACAGATAAAATCTCTCTGGTGCTGGAGCGGGTGGTGCCTGAGGTGTCCCCCCACCTCCTGTCCTTCCTGAGGGATGAGTATGGGAGGCCTGGGAACCTGAGCAGTCTGCTGGGGTTGGGACTCCATGTGGAGGTAGAGTTGGGGGATACAGAGCTCCGTCTGTTCTCCCTCTCCTCTGGGAAACTGGAGCAGGCTGAGAAGGATCTGCTGGGGGAGTTTGGGGAGGAGAAGATTGATGTGCCCAACGGTGCTTTCCAGGCTGAACTGAAGTCCAAACTTGAGACAAAGGTGAAGGAGATGAACCAAAGTAGACGCAGGGTGGTGGCCAGGTATGGTCCTGGGTGTAGAGTACAGCTGCTGGGTCACCTGAAGCAGGTTCAGGAGCTGAGGGAGGAGATTGGGGCCTTTCTGAAAGACCAGTCCAGTGTAAGAGTTGTGGGACGTCCTCAACAGAACCATGGTGGCATAGACGGTGAAGCAGGCGCCGGACCAAGACCTAACGAGACGATCGCAGCCACCAGCTATCACCTCCAGGGTGGGCTGCAGGTAGTTGTTTTTCAGGGTGACATCACCAAGGAACGGGCAGACGCACTGGTGAACGCAGCCAATGAGTATCTGGATCACGCTGGGGGCGTGGCTGCAGCTCTGAGCCGGGCAGGGGGGCATGAAGTACAGCAAGCCAGCAGGGATCTGGTTAGGCAGATAGGGAGAGTACCCACAGGTACAGTGGTAGAGACTACAGGAGGATGGCTGCCTTGTAAGATGCTGCTGCATGCAGTGGGACCAGTAGGGGGCAGAGTAGGTGGGAATGAGCGCCCTCTGCTGGAGAAGACAGTAAAGGCAGTCTTGGATCTGGCAGAGACCCTGGAGCTCCAGACCCTGGCCATGCCCTGCATCAGCTCAGGGTTATTTGGCGTTCCTCTGAAGGTGTGTTCTGAGGCCATAGTCTCTGCAGTGAGGGACTTTGGGAGGGAACAGCACATCCTTACCAAGGTCACTCTGATTGATTTGAGTGGAGAGGCAGTGAGAGCCATGCAGGAGGCCTGTGATAGGCTGTTAGAGGGGAAGAGGGAGTTTCCTGGGTTGGAGGTAGAGTCCAGCACCACCACTACCACTACACATGCTCCTCATAGAGACACCACTGCTGCCTCCACCAGGGGACCAGTGGCTCCAGAGGTCTGTGTCCAGGTGGAGATCATCCAGGGAACCATAGAGAAACAGGAGGTAAGAGAGAGACACACTGACATGGCCACAGCCTTCACATTCTGTGAATTATGTTGACTTCATACTGACTCAATGTTCCCTTTCTCTTTTACACTTTCTTTTCCTTTTTCTCTTCCCCTTTTACTTGATGTATTTGTCTCTCTCTCCCCCCTCTCTCTGTCTGTCCCTCTGTCTGTCTCTTTGTCTGTCTGTCTGTGTCTGTCTTTCTGAAGGTGGATGCTCTGGTGTCACCCATGGTTGGTAGTGACCCGCTATCCTCCCGAGTGGGTAATGTCTTGTCGGAGGCAGCTGGACCGGCGCTGATGACAGCATTTCTGAGGGAATCAGCGGGATGGACTGCACCTGGTGACAACGTCCTGGTGGAGGGACTGTCTGGTCTCAGCTCTGGCCGTGTCTTCTTCCTCAGCTGTGCACACTGGGACAACAACCCCCAAGGACCAGCTGTACAGGTGTGTGTGTGTGTGTGTGTGTGTGTGTGTGTGTGTGTGTGTGTGTGTGTGTGTGTGTGTGTGTGTGTGTGTGTGTGTGTGTGTGTGTGTGTGTGTGTGTGTGTGTGTGTGTGTTATGACCATTGAACCTCCATTAACCCTTGACCTCTGGTCCTCTCTCAGGCTCTGATGCAGGGTGTGAGGGAAATCCTGACTGCTTGTGAGATCCGGGGCTTCCGTTCCATTGCGTTCCCTGTAGTTGGAACTGGTGAGGTTCTCCAGTTCCCTCACAAGGTGGCAACGCAGCTTCTGCTAGAAGAGATCCGTAGGTATGAACA
Organism: Oncorhynchus mykiss; assembly: GCF_057628025.1. Lineage (NCBI taxonomy): Eukaryota > Metazoa > Chordata > Actinopteri > Salmoniformes > Salmonidae > Oncorhynchus > Oncorhynchus mykiss. Next base: position 17,225,436 of record NC_143030.1, read on the forward strand.
GAATCGAGCGAGCAGAACCCCCTTCCTTGTCCGCATTGTCGTCCATCCCAATGACAGAGATTCTACCAAGGTGAGCAGAGACTTTTAAAGGTCTCAAAGAATTAAACAAAATGTCCCTTAACTTCAATATGTTTAAGCGAATCACATTGCAGATTATCTGAAGCCCTTATATAATACTGTGTAATATATCAATAATGGCAGATTTTTTAATAATAACAATCACATTTCTTCATTGCAGCTTTTAAAACTACCCAGAATGCTTTGCATCTCAGAGGGTTCCAATTGGGCACTCGACCAGAGCAAGGTGAGTTACAACACTTCACCCCCACCTTTAAATCAAATACATGATTACGATATGATTGATCCATTTCAAGTTATAATTATGAACCCTCCCTATAGACATCAGGATTGTGCTGCTTGTTATAACCGGAGGAGGTAAAAGCAGTGCTGGAAACACCATCTTCGGACAAGATGATGTGTTCCTCGTAGACAGTTCCTCCACCTCCTCAACACAGAAATGTAAAGCTCATACCAAGAACATCAAAGGGAGAAACATCACCCTGATTGACACACCTGGATTCTTTGACACTGACATCCCTGAAGAGGAGCTGAAACCTAAAATAGTTAAATGTATAACAGAGTGTGCTCCAGGACCGCATGCCTTTCTCATTGTACTGAAAGTGGAACGGTACACAATCTATTCAAGACTGTAGCGAAAATCGAAACATATTTTTCACCAGAGGCCTTTAAATATGTCACAGTCCTCTTCACTCATGGTGACCAACAGAATGATGAACTGAACAAGCTTGTGGAGAAATGTGGAGGCCGCTATCACGTGATCGACAACAAATACTGGAACACCAATCAGCCGGGTCAGTACAGCAACCAGTACCGGAGTAAGTAGCGGAGTTACTCAACATCATAGAGAAGATGGTGAGAGAGAACAGAGGAGGGTTCTACACCAACGAGATGCTCCAAGAGGCAGAGAGATTAATACAAGCAGAGATGGAGAGTCTTAGGAAGGAGTCAACGGGCCAGATGTCAGAGAAAGAGATGGGAAAACAGGCTAAAGAAATAGTGAGGAATAACTCCTGATCAAACTCTCAGGGACACTAACAGGTGTTGGTAGGCATACAGTAGCTGCAGGAGTTGTCTTTGGGACGTCCACAACAACAGGAGCAGTCAGAGGAGGGTCCGTAGGAGTTACTGCAGCAGAGGAGGCAGAGACAGTACCGGAGGCTTTAAACTAAGGTTCTGAATGTGCAAGAAGAAAACCTTTTGAAAGGTTATAGTAACATATAAACCTGGAATCATTGGATAGAAAGTGATGGAAAAGTATGATTCAACATCTGACTAACTATCTAGACACCAGTCAGTTAAATTCAACTGTTGAATAGCTTTTTGTCCCATTTATTTTTCTTTCTGATTTGTTAAAAGCAGGTGACAGGGTTATGGTTAAACTGAATGAATATTAAATTGTTCAATTTGAGTTTAATATTTGTTCATGTTTAATGTAGAAATGGACTAATTGAATGAATCATTTGAACCTGTGTTTAATGATTTGAAACGGTATTGAATAAATATGTCATTCAGTTCAAAATGTAAATTTATTGAACATTCAAGTTCAATGTTTATATTTTCACTTTCAATCGGGTAATTATTGCATTCATTGTCTGTGTATCAAGTTTATAAACCATCATTTCAAGTTAATCAAAGTTCAATATATTAAACTTCACAGATGCATTTAGATTCCGTTTTCAAGTTCAGCTCTCTAAATCAGTGCCGTTTTTAGCATGTCAATCTTGATGGGGCAAACAAACCAAAAATCGTTTTGATGCATGCCAGCAAAGCCACGACACAACACTAAACAATAGATTTATAGCACTATAACGGTGCCCACAAACTGTTGAGACCTACATAAAGCTGTCCCAACAGCAGAGCTTTCTTTTCAGCACCATGGAGTGAATCCTTACCAACGCTACACCTGGCTATCAGCTGAACATAGCTGATATGGCTGACTTCTCCACAACTACCTGCGGAGGTCATTCCAGGAGCAGCTCTGGATGGAGACGGGCACGCCAAATGGTCACCTACCTGATGTCACCAGGGCAGGTGCCAACAACACCCCCAGACAGGCACTCCAGGTGATGGAGAACCTGACCATTTTCTTCTCATCGCCAGCAGGTGAAGTCCCATGGCAGTATGCCGTGGAGGGAAACAGCTCTTGAGCCCCCTAACACAAAGGTTATTTTAAGAAAGGTTATTTTAAGAACCCTCCACCTGTATTTGGGGAGTTCATTCTTCTCTGCAGATCCTCTCAAGCTCTGGCAGGTTGGATGGGGAGCATCGCAGCACAGCTACTTGCAGGTCTCCCCAGAGATGTTTGACATGTTCAAGTCCGGGCTCTGGCTGGTCCACTCAAGGACATTCAGAGACTTGTCCTGAAGCCACTCCTGCATTGTCTTGTTGGAAGGTGAACCTTCACCCCAGTCTGAGGTCCTGAGCACTCTGGAGCAGGTTTTCATCAAGGATCTCTCTGTACTTTGCTCCGTTCATCTTACCCTCGATCATGACTAGTCTCCCAGTCCCTGCCGATGAAAAATATACCCACAGCATGATGCTGCTACCACCATGCTTCACCGTTGGGAGGGTGCCAGGTTTCCTCCAGACGTGATGCTTGGCAATCAGTCCAAAGAGTTCCATCTTGGTTTCATCAGACTAGATAATCTTGTTTTTCATGGTCTTTAGGTGCCTTTTGGCAAACTCCAAGCAGGATTTCATGTGCCTTTTACTGAGGAGTAGCTTCCGTCTGGCCACTCTACCATAAAGGCCTGATTGGTGGAGTGCTGCAGAGATGGTTGTCCTTCTGGAAGGTTGTCCCATCTCCACAGAGGAACTCTGGAGCTCTGTGAGAGTGACCATTGGGTTCTTGGTCACCTCCCTGACTGAGGCCTTTCTCCCCCGATTGCTCCGTTTGGCTGAGCGACCAGCTCTAGGAAGAGTCTTGGTGGTTCCAAACTTCTTCCATTTAAGAATGATGAAAGCCACTGTGTTCCTAGGGACCTTCAATACTGCAGAAAGTTTCTGGTACACTTTTCCAGTACTGTGCCTCAACACACTCCTGTCTCGGAGCTCTACGGACAATTCCTTCGACCTCATAGCTTGGTTTTTGCTCTGACATGTACTGTCAACCTTGGGACCTTATATAGACAGGTGTGTGCCTTTCCAAATCATGTCCAATCAATTTAATTTACCACAGGTGGACTCCAATCAAGTTGAAGAAACATCTCAAGGATGATCAATAGAAACAGGATTCATCTCTGCTCAATTTTGAGTGTCATAGCAAAGGGTCTGAATACTTATGTGAATAAGGTATTTATTTTAGCAAACATTTCTAAAAACCTGTTTCTGCTTTTTCATAATGGGTATTGTGTGTAGATTGATGAGGACATTTTTGTTTTAATACATTTTAGAAGAAGTCTGTAATGTAACAAAGTGTGGAATGTTTTTAATCGGCAGGGACTGGGAAACTGGTCAGAATTTAAGGAATGGTGGATGGTACTAAATACAGGGAAATTCTTGAGGGAAAACTGTTTCAGTCTTCCAGAGATTTGATACTGGGATGGAGGTTCACCTTCCAGCAGGACAATGACCCTAAGCAAACTGCTAAAGCAACACTTGAGTGGTGAAACATTTAAACGTGAATAGCTATGCATGCTCAAGTTTTATGTTAATTTGTCTTATTTCTTGTTTGTTTCACAATAAACATATTTTGCATCTTCAAAGTGGTAGGCATGTTGTGTAAATCAAATGATACAAACCCCCAAAAAATCTATTTGAATTCCAAGTCGTAAGGCAACTAAATAGGAACAATGCCAAGGGGGTGAATACTTTCGCAAACCACTGCGTACAATAAAGTGTTCAGTCTGTTCTGTGCTAGCATTCCATTCCTTTCCACCAGTTGTCATGCCAACAACGTTGTTTATGTTTGACATGGCAAGGAGTGGCAAAGAGTGTAATGTTAGCACAAACAGACTGCATTTCAGGATAACAATGTGTACCTACACTGTTTAATTAGACTGTACCTGCTTACGTAGCTACAGTACCATGTAAATACATAGAGCTCTGGATACTTAATATATTGTAAAGTGGGACCAATATATTTTGCTACATACAGTACATACATAACATAAAAGACAGGTTAAAATAAAATAGTTTATTATAACCATGAACAGATTGGGAATGTTTTGTACAGTATTAGTACAATACAGTAATGATTATCATAGAACTGTATATATACATAATGTTCAAGGTGGCAATAATTTAAGTCTATTTTCAGTGTATGCAGGTTATTTGACACAAAAGTATAATATTAATCAGAGAATGTATATTTGAATGTAGGCATGTACGTAAATGAATTACTACTCTGTACCTCTTACAATCTCACCCATTTTACTTTGTAGGTTGTAGCAGGTCTGGATTTGAAATAGGTTTTTAGGTTTGTCATGGTTTTGTTCTGTCACAGAAACAACATTTGCATTGTTAAAGAAGGCCGTAGGAACTCTACTTATTATGTAGCTGAAGTGGCACACTTACTTGTTAGCTAACTGGCTATGGCTATCCAACACTGGAACTCTTCAAAGTCAAGGTAAACTTTATGCTTTATTAATTTATTGCCACAGGGGCCTGCCAGTGTAACTGCTAAACTGCTTGCTGCTGACTGTACTGCATGATTGTAGCGGGTTTACTAACACATTAGTTCTAGTAGCGATGTTGACTATGAAGTTAATATGGTGACAACGATGTAGGCTGTGTGTACCGGTTAGGGGTTATGATATGAAGGTTTGGCATGGAAAGGTTTGTTCGCATGGTCACAGATAGCTGATATGTGCTCTGAAGTCCACCAAAGAAAGGGAAAAGGTGGGAGGAGGAGAGCGTGTGATAGTGAACTGTCTTTGCGTGTGATCAGGGGTGTATTCATTCCACCAAATCTGTTGAAAAGCATTTCTTATACGGAAGCAAACGGAACGGGGATAAACATACCTGAATTTGTTCAATAGAAACTCTGGCTTGCATCTGTTGGACTAATGATTACACCCGACATCAGCTAGATGCAGGCAAGACTGTGCAAGGTGGTATTGAATGTGTCAATGTTTGTCACCTTGATTACTCAATTCGTCTCTCGAGCTGTGCACCTACTTTGTAAACTTTCATTCATAGGCTAGGTTATAGGGTATAGGGAAATGTCCAGTATCATGTAGTAGCCTAAACCTATCGATGTTACATTGAGCTGGGTGAATAGAATATGAATGACAGTGATCCGATATGCTGTAATAGAAATAAGGCCATGCTCATACATTTTTTAAATCATCCTTCCTCATGTTAAATGGCATCGACCACCACTCGTATACAGTAGTTATTAAATACTTTTTTTACCAGGTAAGTTGACTGAGAACAGCAACAACCTGGGGAATAGTTGCATGGGAGAGGAGATGAATGAGCCAATTGTAAGCTGGGGATGATTAGGTGACTGTGATGGTATGAGGGCCAGATTGGGAATTTAGCCAGGACACCAGGGTTAACACCCCTATTCTTACAATAAGTGCCATGGGATCTTTAATGACCTCAGAGAGTCAGGACACCATTTAACATCCCACCTGAAAGACAGCACCCTACACAGGGCAATGTCACCAATAACTGCCCTGGGATTGTTTTTTAGACCATAGGAAAGACTGCCTCCTACTGGCCCTCCAAAACCACTTCCAGCAGCATCTGGTCTCCCATCTAGGGACCCATCAGGACCAACCCTGCTTAGCTTCAGAAGCAAGCCAGCAGAGGGATGCAGGGTGGTATTACCGTAACAGTAAAACTTGAAGTTGAAATGTATGTCAGAAAGAACTACTGTCGATATTTGAGAATATTACAATTATTGCCACTTTATTAGCAGTCTTGCATGTACTATATACTAGAGGCATATTTGTACAGGACATGTTCTACTCAGTGCCATAGATACATATGAAGACAATTGGTTGTGTATCAGCAGTTGTCCTCTTGTTATACACTGAGTGTACAAAACAGTAAGAACAACTTCCTAATATTGAGTTGCACCTTCCCCCTTTTGCCCTAAGAACAGCCTCAGTCTATCAGGGGCGTGGACTCTACAAGGTGTTTTTAAAGCATTCCACAGGGATGCTGGCCCATGTTGACTCCAATGCTTCCCACAGTTACAGTGCCTTGCGAAAGTATTCGGCCCCCTTGAACTTTGCGACCTTTTGCCACATTTCAGGCTTCAAACATAAAGATATAAAACTGTATTTTTTCGTGAAGAATCAACAACAAGTGGGACACAATCATGAAGTGGAACGACATTTATTGGATATTTCAAACTTTTTTAACAAATCAAAAACTGAAAAATTGGGCGTGCAAAATTATTCAGCCCCCTTAAGTTAATACTTTGTTGCGCCACCTTTTGCTGCGATTACAGCTGTAAGTCGCTTGGGGTATGTCTCTATCAGTTTTGCACATCGAGAGACTGACATTTTTTCCCATTCCTCCTTGCAAAACAGCTCGAGCTCAGCGAGGTTGGATGGAGAGCATTTGTGAACAGCAGTTTTCAGTTCTTTCCACAGATTCTCGATTGGATTCAGGTCTGGACTTTGACTTGGCCATTCTAACACCTGGATATGTTTATTTTTGAACCATTCCATTGTAGATTTTGCTTTATGTTTTGGATCATTGTCTTGTTGGAAGACAAATCTCCATCCCAGTCTCAGGTCTTTTGCAGACTCCATCAGGTTTTCTTCCAGAATGGTCCTGTATTTGGCTCCATCCATCTTCGCATCAATTTTAACCATCTTCCCTGTCCCTGCTGAAGAAAAGCAGGCCCAAACCATGATGCTGCCACCACCATGTTTGACAGTGGGGATGGTGTGTTCAGCTGTGTTGCTTTTACGCCAAACATAACGTTTTGCATTGTTGCCAAAAAGTTCAATTTTGGTTTCATCTGACCAGAGCACCTTCTTCCACATGTTTGGTGTGTCTCCCAGGTGGCTTGTGGCAAACTTTAAACAACACTTTTTATGGATATCTTATGGATAAATGTCTTTCTTCTTGCCACTCTTCCATAAAGGCCAGATTTGTGCAATATACGACTGATTGTTGTCCTATGGACAGAGTCTCCCACCTCAGCTGTAGATCTCTGCAGTTCATCCAGAGTGATCATGGGCCTCTTGGCTGCATCTCTGATCAGTCTTCTCCTTGTATGAGCTGAAAGTTTAGAGGAACGGCCAGGTCTTGGTAGATTTGCAGTGGTCTGATACTCCTTCCATTTCAATATTATCGCTTGCACAGTGCTCCTTGGGATGTTTAAAGCTTGGGAAATCTTTTCGTATCCAAATCCAGCTTTAAACTTCTTCACAACAGTATCTTGGACCTGCCTGGTGTGTTCCTTGTTCTTCATGATGCTCTCTGTGCTTTTAACGGACCTCTGAGACTATCACAGTGCAGGTGCATTTATACAGAGACTTGATTGCACACAGGTGGATTGTATTTATCATCATTAGTCATTTAGGTCAACATTGGATCATTCAGAGATCCTCACTGAACTTCTGGAGAGAGTTTGCTGCACTGAAAGTAAAGGGGCTGAATAATTTTGCACGCCCAATTTTTCAGTTTTTGATTTGTTAAAAATGTTTGAAATATCCAATAAATGTCCTTCCACTTCATGATTGTGTCCCACTTGTTGTTGATTCTTCATAAAAAAATACAGTTTTATATCTTTATGTTTGAAGCCTGAAATGTGGCAAAAGGTCGCAAAGTTCAAGGGGGCCGAATACTTTCGCAAGGCACTGTATGTACGCTCACAACGCTGCACTTTGGTCCACTTATTCCTTCCAGGAAGACGGCCGTGACAGTACTACCCACCAGCAAAGGACCAAGCAGCGTTGCCAGGAGAGGCAGCCCCCCCCAAAAAAATTGGGGGGCACACGGGATGGTCGGCGGAGCCGAGGATGAAACCAGAGCCAGTGAACTTGGAGGGGAGCGAAGGGAGTGAAGCAGAGACAGTTAAGGAGTTGATGGGGAGATTGGAGGAGAGAGTTATGAGAAAGCTGCTGTGATGGTGCATGAGGCATGACATTCACCTAACAGAGAGTGTCCTCGGTTTAATGTCATCTGAGTCAGCTCTCCATACTTGTCCTGAGATGCGTGTTAGCCGTCTGGTGAAAACTGTGCCAGTCCCACGCACCGGGCCTCCTGTGCGCCTCCCCAGCCCTGCACGTCTTGTGCCAGCTCGGCGCTCCAGACCACGGTATCCCCAGTTTGCCAGGAGAACCCAGTGCGGCCTGTTCCAGTTCCCTGCACGTGCCGGGTTAAAGTGGGCATGCAGCCAAGAGGAGCGGTGCAAGGGCTAAGCACCAGAGCTCCAGTGCTCCTCCACAGCCCGTTGAAAAATGTACGTTATACCGCGTGATTTTACAGTACATAAACAAGAGTGTGCAATATAGAAGGGTACATTCTGCACCATGTTTGAAGTCAGAAGGTAACATGACCAAGGAGCTATAGAAATGTTAGATTTTGAAAAATGAATGTCAAATCTTGTGAGATGAAAATGGACAAACTAAAGGGTGTGCAATATAGAAGGGTAATCAGTGGCCATGCTGAACCTTCTTTGAAATAATTAGGTCACATGACATAGGAGCTATTGCATTTTTTTTTAAATAGTGCGAGATTTAAATCGACCAAAAATAAATATGTGCAATATGTGTCTATGCAATCGGGTTAGCTAGAACCAGTTTTGAAAGTTTTAGAAGTAATGGTTAAATAACTATTGACATTGAAAAATGTGATTTGTCACTAGTTAACGGTCCCTAACAGCTGTTGGTGGACGTAAGGAAGACTACAGGCGATTATCCGTATGATTTACAAGAATTCACCCGAAAACACAGCGCAATCCCATAATACAATGGGTTTAGGATTAACCGGTATTAGCTGTAAATAATCATGCCTGTATTTTATTTGCTTAACATTTTCTGTAACATTCACTGTTACAAACTAATTGTTTGACGGCCCAAGTTGCATTGCAATCTACAACATATTGTTCTTGGGTAAAACAGGGAATTACTGTGCTTTTTTAACTATAAAAACTACAGCAATTAGTTTATTTTAGTAAACATTGAAAATGGGTACCACAGACCCAAACACCACACAAGAGTTAAGTAAGTAGTAGGCAAAACAGATTTCGGGCACGGCTAAAATAGCTTCCAGATAATTTGGAACTGCAGCCACTCCATTTGATACATGTTCCTGGGTGCCGAAATTGCGGGCTTCCCGACTGTATGCTACGCGGTTGTTTTATTTCCAAGTGTAAAAAAAAAAAAAAAAAGTACTCAAAAAATGTGATAACCCTTGTGAAAATGCAGTCGACCATTTATATCCATGCTTTGAGAGAGAGGAGGGAATACCTAGTCTGTTGCACAACTGAACGCATTCAACATAAATATTCCACATTTAACCCAAACCCATCTGAATCAGAGAGGTGCTTCCTTAATTGATGTCACCGGCGCAGTTGTTGGTGGTTAAACTGCCTCTTTTTTACGATACTTCTACTCTCTGTTCATCATATATGCATAGTCACTTTAAAGATCCCGAATAATTTATGGAATTTGTTTTTTCAGACCAATGTGAAATTTCACATTTTTCATTCTTGAGTCAAAAAATTCCCCTGGTGCAATGGAGACGTATCAAGAAGTGGGTTCTACCCCCATGTAATGTAAACATGTTTTTTGCAGCATTTACCATGGCCTATTGTCCCAGGTTGCAACTACCCTTTCCGGCCTTAATCGCAGGCCCATCCAATAGCGGTAAAACTTGTTTTGTAAAACGTATTTTAGAGAATTATTAACATGTATTATCTCAGAAACCTGACAACATTGTGTGGTGTTATTCACGTTATCAACCTTTGTATGATGAGTTGTTGAAGAAAATAAAAATCAAGTTTGTTGAAGGAAGAGCCGCATCCCTGTCTGATGATGAACTTTGCCCTCCTCATAAAAACAATATGCTGGTTTTGGATGATCTGCTTTTTGCCGGTAGTGAACATCCTCAAATTGCACAAGCTTTTACTCAATATACTCATTATCGAAACCTGTCCGTGCGTTACTTGGTACAAAATGTGTTTCTCCAAGTTAAAAATAGCCGTACCATTAGTTTGAACGCCAATTACATGGTTTTGTTAAAAAACGTAGAGACAAACTACAAATAAACATTCTAGCTCAGCAGATGTACCCTGGAAGGAAATCCTACTTTATGGAGAGCTATGAGGACGCTACCAAAGCGCCATTTTCTTATTTAATCGTGGATTTAAAATGAAATACTCCAGAACACCTGAGGCTCAGACAGGATTTATTCCGTGGGAGTGGCCGACAGTTTACATTCCGAAAAAGTAAAAATATGTCTCTGCGTTTAAAAAGAAGCCTATCGCTCTTGAGATCCCTAGTTGGTGCTACCCATAAAGAACGTAAGGCCATCTTGGGTCATTTTTCTTCAGATCTCATATTATCACTATGTGAGATTGCTTTGAATCTTCTCAAAGGACGCATCCCAATCACCCTGACCCAATTAACAAAATTAAAGAGACAAAAGACAGCGATCAAACTCTCTGCCAATAAAAGGGCCATTCTTCAAAAGAAAAGATACACCATACAACAGTCTGGGGGTTTTCTTCTACCTTTACTAAGTATAGCCGTGCCCTTCATCACCAGCCTTATTGCTGCCAGACGTGGGGGTTGAACACAGAGTGTGATGGCCAATAAAATGTACTTAGTGCTTCAACAAGAGTTGGATAGACTGAAACAGCAATTACAGGGACCTGAAAATATCAAACAGCGGAAAATTATTTGATATGGCCATGAGGGATATTTTGAACACAAAAGGATTGAATCCCTATGATAAGGTCCAAAAATACACAAAACTATTGCAAAGGTATTTGGCCTTGGTAAAACAAGGTGAGTGTCAGGTCTTCTAGGAGTAGTGGGTTTGGAGTCAGGCGCAGAGAGCAGAGGGTTAGGACAATCATACACCAGGCGCATAAAAGTGACCGGCCCAAAAACAGGACTCAAACAGTCCGGAGAAAATACAATACAAATGCACATCCACAAACGAACAGAGGAACAAGCCCGCACAAAAGCAGGCGGGCCTAACCGGCTTCAATGGCCCTAACCAAAACCCAAACAAGAAACCGGTGTAACCAATAAGACAAAACTAACAGAAAAGGAAAAGGGGATCGGTGGCAGCTAGTAGACCGGTGACGACGACCGCCGAGCGCCGCCCCGAACAGGAAGAGGAGCCACCTTCGGTGGGAGTTTTGACAGTGAGAGAGAAACCAACCATTTATCGCTTTCCCTACCGGAACCCTTAAAGGATGAAGAGCATAGAGAGAGCCCTGCCCCTGTAATTCCTGGACTGGAGATCTTACCGGTTGAAGATCAAATGCATGTTGAAGATAATGTTATGCATGACATGCTGACACATGTTCCAGCACGTAACAGGAAAAATGTTAGATGCATTATGAACAAAATAAAATACTTAAAGGGGGCCGCTACTTGGAATGGCAAAGGAGAGTTTATCTTTCAGGGAGATGTTGTCAAGGGTTCTCATATGATGGACTTGCTTAAAAGTACCACAGCATCCCACAAGATGTTCTTGGAACCCTTCCCCCTTTTGAATGGGTCAATAATAACTATTTTATGGGTGAGTCTTCACCCCTGAACGCCTCCGGACCTTTTCCTAATCCTGATCTCTCAGGGAGGTTAGACTTTTGAATGACTTCTGAATGACTTTTTATTAAATTCAATACATTTTATTTAAAAAAATGATACAATTTAACATTTGTGACATTATTTAAACATTTGACTTGAGCCTACACCTTGATTATAGGGTCTTAAAAGGACACATACTTAAAAACGTTTGATATTTTCTAACCAAACAATCTACGGTGCTATCATTACTTCTTAAATCATCATTATAAAGAGACATAACATCTTCAAAAGAAACTCCCCGGGCTCTTTGTCATAGGTAGAATACACAGTGGTGACCACAGGTAGAATACACAGTGTTGACCACAGGTAGAATACACAGTGTTGACCACAGGTAGAATACACAGTGTTGACCACAGGTAGAATACACAGTGTTGACCGCATGTTGTGGAAAGGTTATCTTGTACTTGTTTGATGCTGTAGTAGATATTTGATCCATTTTTGTCCAAAAACTGTTTAATAGGTGGGGGAAATGGGAAAAAACGGGGGGATTCCATAGGAGTGAAAAAAGTTTCGATTTTTCTACCTCCTTCATCTTCTAATGTCACAGCTAGTCAATGTTCACCAGGCATGTGTTTAGGATGGGTATTGACAATAAACATGGCCGGTCGATCCTTCCCTTTCTCAATAGGTAGTTCATCACAAGCCCATACTCCACAAAATTGGTTTCCAATCAAGTGGCTCATGAGACCTTCTAGCTCTTGGGTAGTCATGTTTTTGCTCAATGATCCTTAATATCTTAATTACTAATAATCCACTAAGACTTGTCTTCGGGCATTCACTTCCAAGATTGAATCAGAGCATGCATAAACAGTCATACTAACTGTACAAGCTAAAGGTGTAGTCCTGCTCTCTCTAATTCTCTCTTTCTCTCTCTCCGAGGACCTGAGCCCTAGGACCATGCGTCAGGACTACCTGGCATGATGACTCATTGCTGTCCACAGTCCACCTGGCCTTGCTGCTGTTCCAGTTTCAACTGTTCTGCCTGCGGCTATGGAACCCTAAACTGTTCATATTTACTCTTGAGGTGCTGTCCTGTTGCATCCTCTACAACTACTGTGCTTGTGGAAGGCAACCCAAAACATTTGACCCAAGTTAAACAATTTAAAGGCAATGCTACCAAATACTAATTGAGTGTATGTAAACTTCTGACCCACTGGGAATGTGATGAAAGAAATAAAAGCTGAAATAAATAATTCTCTCTACTATTATTCTGACATTCCACATTCTTAAAATAAAGTGGTTATCCTAACTGACCTAAAACAGGGCATTTTTACTTGGATTAAATGTCAGGAATTGTGAAAAACAGAGTTTAAATGTAGTTGGCTAAGGTATATGCAAACTTCCGACATGAATTGTATACATCATGGTCACATTACAATATATCTAAATAGTGCTATTTAACCGTTGTAGTTACTTTGTGGTATCACCTATGCTTAATGTAAGTCACAAGGGAGAGAACTTAGGGTTGTTTAGTCATTGATTTTATATTTTAAAAAGTGAAATATTACAAGAAAGTATTTAGAAATAAAAAATATTGCACAAACACTGATTTTCTTAAACTTTTCTTAACATGTTCTAAACATGACTATTTGTGGTAATCACCAAAAACGGAAAACATGTTGAATGAGATTTTATTGGTATGACATACACTTTTACAATTTTAAATACACTTCAACTGTTTAATTACACCTATCATTTCTAGAAAATAATGATGTAATGCATGTGTTAGTTTTTGGATTGACCAAATCTGCAACAAACAGTCAACAACCATAATTATTAATACCCATGAATTATTACTTACGAAAAAAAACATTACAAATATTATAATACAACAACAAAAAATAACTAATTTAATGTAAGTTCTCAATAATACTTCTCAAACATGTCATGACCATAATTTAATGTTAGTGATCAATAATATTTAATCAAACATAATTACTGTAATTTACAACATGCTTTACCCTAAACAGATGCGATAGCGTGAGAACGTCAGGACTGGATGTACACATATGGGCATAACCACGTGACACATAAAATAGGTCATCAATCACTTTAGACGGTTTGCGTTCAACTGTATTCTCTCTAATATATCAAATTGAAATATGCATGCTTTACAGAAAATACATTACTGCAAATTAAAAAAAATGTTAAGAACATTTACTCTCTGTGTCCAATTATTGGGTCATATTTTATTGCTTTGATGTAATAATAACTTCAATGAAGTCAAAGAGTAAAAAACCCATGTGTCCATAATCCTAATTCCTAATCATCTATAAATATTTGCTAGGTATAGCCCCGACTTATCTCAGCTCACTGGTCACCATAGCAGCACCCACCAATAGCACGCACCCCAGCAGGTATATTTCACTGGTCACCCCCAAAGCCTATTCCTACTTTGGCCACCTTTCCTTCCAGTTCTCTGCTGCCAATGACTGGAATGAATTACAAAAATCACTGAAACTGGAGACTCATACCTCCCTCACTAGCATTAAGCATCAGCTGTCAGAGCAGCTCACAGATCACTGCACCTATACATAGCCCATCTGTAAATAGCCCATCCAACTACCTCCTCCCCATATTGTTATTTTTTTATATTTTTGCTCCTTTGCACCCCAGAATCTCTACTTGCACATTCATCTTCTGCACATCCATCACTCCAATGTTTCATTGCTAAAATTGTAATTATTTCCCCACTAGGGCCTTACCGCCCTAATCCTACCTCATTTGCACACACTGTATATATTTTTCCTATTGTGTTATTGACTGTATGTTTGTTTATTCCATGTGTAACTCTGTGTTGTTGTTTGTGTCGCACCGCTTTGCTTTATCTTGGCCAGGTGGCAGTTGTAAATGAGAACTTGTTCTCAACTGGTCTAACTGGTTAAATAAAGGTGAAATAAAATAAAATAATTCAGGTGTGTGAACCATAAACCTATGGATGGTTATGGCCCAGAAAAAATATATAATCATTTTCTAGGGCTGTTGCGGTGACTATATTACCGCCACACTGGCTGTCATGAGTCATGAACGCAGTAAAATGCCATGCGACCTTAGAGTCACGGTAATCTCCCTTTGTGCGGTCTGGTAGTACACAACTCGCGGTCATCAGATCCCTCTAACCACTCTGAAATCAATGCAAATGCAATCGAAAATCACATCAAACACATAATCAAAACAGTATGTGCTTTTAAAACTAATCTCACTGTGATTGTTAGGTTAGATTACTTGTTAGATATTACTGCATTGTCGGAACTAGAAGCACAAGCATTTCGCTACACTCCCATTAACATTGCTAACCATGTGTATGTAACAAATAAATGTGATTTGATTTATCAGTTTGAAGAAAGAGGTTCAACGACAGGTTGAAACTGAGTGGAAAACATGGATGTGGATGTCGCTTCAAAGCCTAACACAATGAAATGGACAGCGCTAAGGTGATGATTAATTCAAAAGGCCAAGCCCGAAAAAAAAAACCTGCATTTAAATAATGATTGTGCCATTATACAACACATAGCCTACCACATGGTATGCATGTCAGAGAAATGTTTAAAAAACTGATTTTATGATGTCTATGGTACATAATTGGTCTATCCTATACAAATTCAGTTAGCCAACAATTATAGATAATTTGTACTTGATTTTGAATAGCCTTGTAATAGTTTTTTTAAAATAACTAATAGGCTGACACATTACCTTTAGCTACAGACTATCTCACCACCGTGCATTTCCATCTCCATCTCTCCTTCATTTCTTATTGGAGCACGCTGAGAGAGGGGCTGTCAACAGTTTAATGAATTATCTTTAGTTGTTAAAACATGTTACTTTAAATTTTCCGAACAGATTTAACTTGGTTGGCCAAATTAAGCACTTGTTAGCTGCAGGAACCGGGTTGGAGAGCCCATAGCATACAGAGTTTGGGCGGAATATCACCTGTCGCGCCGCTCGACTGTTTAGTGGTTGATGTGTGTGGGGTGAAAAACCGAGTAGCCTACCTCATTAGTTTAAAAAAAATAAAAATACTGTCAGGAAAGCGGCTTCTATTCGCTATTCGAGTGCATACTGATGACATACTTCCCCCGCCTCTGTTCCTGCACATTTGATAATGGCCCATTCTAAATTAAAATTAATTTGACATATTAGTAAAGGCAAGATTAAACTGTGGGTGAAAAAAATAATACTAAATAAAAATATGATCACTCGATGAGAGAACAGCTTGTGCAGCCACAGGCAAGGACCGGGGCGCCAAGTTTTTTTGCGACTTTCTCAAATCATCAATAGCCTATAGTCGCATCATGTTTTGATTTTTAAGGTTTGTACAATATAACTCTTTAGGACCTGCTTTAAATGATCACTTTTACGCTCAACATAGCCACTTCATATGCGCACTCGCTCCAGAATATGACAAATATCCTATCTATTTTATTCGGCTAAGTTCAATTACATTAATCTTACTATAAAATCACATGTAATAAACTATTGGAACGGGACTCAAGCATATTTTGTCTGCTAAATGAACAAGCCTACAGACTATGGTATGGCGCAAAGCCAAAGCCAAATACATTTTCTTCATATCATAATGTTTATATAGACCTTCCTAAAATAAATAATAGGTTTATTGCTTTGGTGTATATTCAATTGATTTAAACTTTTTAAATGTAGATGTTCCAAAAGTGCTGTGTGGCTTGTATACAGCTGGTATGAGTGGAGGCATCCAAATGCTAAACGTGTTTATGTTAATTAATAGTCAATTACAGTGAGACCAGCAGCCTTTTGCATGACAATAACCGACTGACAACATTTCATGACTGCCACAGCCCTATGTGCTACCATACCCTCGATTTTTTACAAAACTATGAAATATATATATATATATATATATATATATATATATATATATATATATATATATATATATATATATATATATATGGACAAGCAGCTACATATGTTGGACAAGCAGCTATTGTTCACTAGGAGCGCCGCCTCTGAATGAGCATTTCCTGTTCGCTTATGGCGGAGTACAGCTCACTGAGTGGGCCGGCAGGTAGCCTAGTGGTTAGAGTGTTGGGCCAGTAACCGAAAAGATGCTAGATCGAATCCCTGAACTGACAAGGTTCTGTCGTTAACCCACCCCTAGGTCGTAATTAAAAATAAGAATTTGCTCTTAACTGACTTGCCTAGTTAAATAAAAGGTTAAAAAAATATATATAATAATAATAATAACTCATCTACTTAGAGTTACTGTCCCTTAGCAGAAGGTGTCCTGCTTGGTCATGAAGACGCGTAGCTTCATGGTAGACAGCATTGGCTGCTTTCTCTGCTGCCTCCTGTACCGTCTCTGCCTCCTCTGCTGCAGTAGCTCCTACTATCCCTCCTCTTACTGCTCCTGCTATTGCGGCCATCCCAACGACAACTCCTGCAGCTATGCCTACCCCTGCACCTGTCTTTGAATCCCCTCTCATGGTCGCCCTGTTCTTTGCTACAAGTACTGGTCGTACTGCCTTTGTCACGGCTGCTGGCCCTATTGTCATTGAAGCTGCAATCTGACGTTTGACTAAATTAAACAGTGGTTTTGTAGCGAATGGAAGTGGGATCCCTATCACCAGTGCCACCCCAAGAAAAGCTCCTATCACTGCACCTGTTGCTATCCCTGACCATTTGATCAGGAGTTTCTTCCTTGCTCTTTTCTTGACTTGTTTTCTCATCTCTTCCTCTGACATCTGGCCTTTTAACTCCTTCCTAAGACCCTCTATCTCTGCTTGTATTAATCTCTCTGCCTCTTGGAGCATCTCGTTGGTGTAGAACCCTCCTCCGTTATCTCTCACCATCTTCTCTAT
The DNA here is from genome assembly GCF_057628025.1 of Oncorhynchus mykiss. Lineage (NCBI taxonomy): Eukaryota > Metazoa > Chordata > Actinopteri > Salmoniformes > Salmonidae > Oncorhynchus > Oncorhynchus mykiss. Next base: position 17,243,089 of record NC_143030.1, read on the forward strand.
GGTGTTGAGTAACTCTGCTACTTGGTACTGGTTGCTGTACGGACCCTGCTGATTGGTGTTCCAGTATTTGTTGTCGATGACGTGACAGCGGCCTCCACATTTCTCCACAAGCTTGTTCAGTTCAGCATTCTGTTGGACAAACTTCTCAACGGTCAAACCATTGAGCTGGTCACCATGAGTGAAGAGGACTGTAGCATATTTGAAGGCCTCTGGTGAAAAATACGTCTCGACTTTCGCTACGGCTTCGTTCTCGTGGACTGTGTACCGTTCCACTTTCAGTACAATGAGAAAGGCATGCGGCCCTGGAGCACACTCTGTTATACATTTAACTATTTTAGGTTTCAGCTCCTCTTCAGGGATGTCAGTGTCAAAGAATCCAGGTGTGTCAATCAGGGTGATGTTTCTCCCTTTGATGTTCTTGGTATGAGCTTTACATTTCTGTGTTGAGGAGGTGGAGGAACTGTCTACGAGGAACACATCATCTTGTCTGAAGATGGTGTTTCCAGCACTGCTTTTACCTCCTCCGGTTTTCCCCAGCAGCACAATCCTGATGTCTATAGGGATCGTCCAGAATTATAACTTGAAATGGATCAATCATATAGTAATAATGTATTTGATTTAAAGGTGGGGGTGAAGTGTTGTACCTCACCTTGCTCTGGTCGAGTGCCTAATACGAACCCTCTGAGATGCAAAGCATTCTGGGCAGTCTGAAAAGCCTGTAGATTAGAACAAACAATACAACTGCAATGAAGGACTGTAACTGTTATTATTGAAAACATCTATAATTATGGATGTATGACAGTATTATAAAATGGCTTGGCTGAAATAGTGAAGTTAAAGTATGTTTTCCCCAATGCACTGAGTGAGACCTTCTTCAAAAGTCTCTGCTCACCTTGGTAGAATCTCTGTCATTTGGATGGACAATGATGCGGACAAGGAAGGGGGTTCTGCTCGCTCGGTTCTGCTCATACGTACGGATCTCTTCTAGCAGAACCTGTGTTACCACATTGTCAGGGAACTGGAGAACCACACCAGTTCCAACTAAAGGGAAGGCAACGGAACGGAAGCGCCGCTTCTCACAAGAGGTCAAAATGTTCCTCACACCCTGCCTCAGAGCCTGAGAGAGGACCGGAGGTCAAGTGTTAATGGAGGTTCAAAGGTAACAGCACACACACACACACACACACACACACGACCCACCTGTACTGCTGGTCCTTGGGGTTTGTTGTCCCAATGTGCACAGCTGAGGAAGAAGACACGGCCAGAGCTGAGACCCGACAGTCCCTCCACCAGGACGTTGTCACCAGGTGCAGTCCGTCCCCCTGATTTCCTCACAAACGCTGTCATCATCCCTGGTCCAGCTGCCTCCAACAACGCATTACCAACACGGGAGGAGAGAGGGTCACTGCCAACCATGGGGGACACCAGGGCATCCACCTTCAGAGAAAAAGAGATGGAAAAAAAGAGAGAACATTGAGTCAGTATGAAGTCAACCTAATTCACAGAATGTTGTTGAATCAAGGCTGCGGCCATGTCAGTGTGTCTCTCTCTCACCTCCTGTTTCTCTATGGTTCCCTGGATGATCTCCACCTGGACACAGACCTCTGGAGCCACTGGTCCCCTGGTGGAGGCAGCAGTGGTGTCTCTCTGAGGAGCATGTGTAGTGGTAGTGGTGGTGCTGGACTCTACCTCCCACCCAGGAAACTCCCTCTTCCCCTCTAATAGCCTATCACAGGCCTCCTGCATGGCTTTCACTGCCTCTCCACTCACATCAATCAGAGTGACCTTGGTAAGGATGTGCTGTTTCCTCCCAAAGTCCCTCACTGCAGAGACTATGGCCTCAGAGCACACCTTCAGAGGAACGCCCAATATCCCCGAGCTGATGCAGGGCATGGCCAAGGTCTGGAGTTCCATGGTCTCTGCCAGATCCAGGACTGCCTTTACTGTCTTCTCCAGCAAAGGGCGCTCATTCCTACCTACGCTGCCCCCTACTGGTCCCACTGCATGCAGCAGCATCTTACAAGGCAGATTCCCTCCTGTAGTCTCTACCACTGTACCTGTGGGCACTCTCCCTATCTGCCTAACCAGATCCCTGCTGGCCCGCTGTACCTCAGGGCCCCCCGCCCGGCTCAGAGCTGCAGCCACGCCCTCAGCATGATCCAGGTCCTCATTGGCTGCGTTCACCAGCGCATCCGCCTGTTCCTTGGTGATGTCACCTTGACAAACAACTACCTGCAGTCCCAGACGGAGGCGATAGCTGGTGGCTGCGACCATCTCCTCCTGTATCGATCCGGTTCCTGCTTCGCTGACTACGCCATCCTGATTCTGTTGATGGTGTCTCACGACTCTTACACTGGACCTGCCCATCAGAAAGGCCCCAATCTCCTCACTCAGCTCCTGAACCTCCTTCATGTGGCCCAGCAGCTGCACTCTACACCCAGGACCATACCTGGCCACCACCCTGCATCTGCTCTGGTTCATCTTCACCTTCGTCTCAAGCTTAGACTTCAGTTCAGCCAGGAGGGCACCGTTGGGCACGTCAATCTTCTCCTCCCCAAACTCCCCCAGCAGATCCTTCTCAGCCTGCTCCAGTTTCCCAGAGGAGAGGGAGAACAGACGGAGCTCTGTATCCCCCAACTCTACCTCCACATGGAGTCCCAACCCCAGCAGACTGCTCAGGTTCCCAGGCCTCCCATACTCCTCCCTCAGGAAGGACAGGAGGTGGGGGGACACCTCAGGCACCACCCGCTCCAGCACCAGAGAGATTTTATCTGTAACTAACTGTCTGGCTGCCTGGACTTCATTTGCATAGCCGTGCAGTACCAGCTGAGCTGAGTCACCGCGTGTCACCTTCACCCCTGGAACAACCTCACCTAGATCCTTCTCTATCATTTCACCTAGAAGAAGGAGCTGGACCTGTCCCAGATGACAGGTGGTGCTGATCTTCTCCTGCTTCCCTGTGCTCAGACGATGGAGTACATGTTCTTGACCACCAGGTGGAGATGTCTCGACCAGGAGGGAGTGGTGACTCTAGATTTGGAAAACAAGTGAGTCATTGCAGGGTAATTTCACTGTGGTCATGACAACAATATTTTATTATCTTTCTATGATTATTGCAGTTCAACAGTACTACTGCTTCTGGGATATCTGATGATTCTCCATTCTAGCGTGGAGGTATTTTTCAGTTTACTTTAACATGGTTATATTTAGTTAAAATGACTATATTCCCTCAATATTACAGAACCATACATTTATACCTCACAAACTGGCAAACATCCAAGTGTGGGCTAACAGTGCAAATACAACAACAGTGTATTGTCGTCATGGTGATATGTGACTCTGTTTTGGTGTGTTTGTATAGACTGGCCTCACCTGACTACTGACTGGGTAGGTTGTTGTGGGTGGAGGCTCCTGACTGCTGACTGGGGAGGTTGTTGTGGGTGGAGGCTCCTGACTGCTGACTGGGGAGGTTGTTGTGGGTGGAGGCTCCTGGCTGTCTCTCAGAGTGAGGAAGAGAGGTCCTCCAGGCATCTCCAAAACATGATTAGGTTTCTGAAGTACCCTCTGCTGGACTGGAAGAGATAGAGTCATATTGAGTTGTTGTTGTCATGTAGTTGTATTAATAACAATACCAACAATAATAATAAGTTGTACTATATATTAAGCCTTTTGCATTCACTCCAGGACTTGAAGAGTTAAAGGCTACATAGGCTAGAGGAGTTGTGCTATAAAGTTATTAATGAATATACTGTATGTATATCTATAGTTATTAAATCATCTCAAAAGTTATTAAAATAACAACTTTCTCCCTTTTTAGATTGATAAAGCACTGTAGAATTAATCAATATAATGAAAAGCCAAAGTAATGCATTTGCGCATGCCTGTCTGCATAAACGTAGCCTGGCTATGGTAAAGTGAAATTTAAGCCGATACCAGATTTATTTGTTGTGTATGTCTGAAAAACATTCATATTCAACAAATCCTACTACAAATACTACTTTAAATATTATTGTTTCACCCAAGTGTAGCCCTATTCAAATAATACATATTAAACATGTAGAATAACATATTGAAAAACAAACGTTCACTTATGAACGACTTTGGCAAGACTTGACTATATGGTAATACCGCACTCCATATTCAATCCCTTAGCCTAAACATTTTCGTACCTGTCTGGTCAATAAATGCGATCTTGTAGACTTTGTCACCAACTGATTCTACTGGTCCACAATCTCCGCCACCGGATTTACGTTTAATTCCAAAGTACCTTTTTATCATATTTTTCTGTGATGGGACCACAGTCTGACACTCGAAGAAAACAGGGTATTTGAAAACGTCCATATTATAAAGTAGCCTGGCTATTATTTGTCGTTGACCCTATTAGAAAGAGCAAATCAGTCGATCGAGGAGAATACGTAGACGACACTACATGCACGCTCGGACTCCTATATTTTGATCATATTTGCTTGAACTTTAGATATGGTCCGCCCTGGCCCAAAAATAGACGTCTATTATTGGTCCAGATTTTGTCAGTCCAGACCATCCCCAAATCAACTTCCGTGGATTTGTGGCACTCTTGAGGGGATTCGATTAATATGTCCCGGGCGCCAAGGTAGGAGGGTTTTGCAGCGGGTGCAAGTAGATTGATCATACGGAAATTGTTAGGATTGTAAGAAAAGCGATCCGTGAAACATGAAACGTAACCGTTAAATTACATTTGTAAACGTACAAACCCTATGTTACGACTATGAATGAACATTTACACGTTCAATTCTTACTTTATGTATGCCTTTACTCGTTTACATCTATGTTTTATATGTACAAACTTGTCAGGAATGTGGTATCAGCAAAGGACATGAACCGAAAGTAGCTAGTCGAAATTAGATAGTATCTCGAGCCCAAACGTGAGTATTGCTTTGCAATTTCCGGTTTCATTTCTCCCCCCAAAAAGTCAAGGGCTGGGCAAAAAAGTCCAAGTACTCCTGACTGCAGTGTGCAGTTCGGCTGGCTCAATGTGGGCGGAATCAGACGTTTGACTCCGCACACTTCTGACCCCGCCCATCGTTTTTTTTTTGTCCGTCTGAGTTTTGACAGTCACACATTGAAGACAAACACACACATTTGTGCAAGACACACGTTGAATACAAACATATTTCATTTTTGAAGATCCGTAAGAAATACGATGTAAAGTGGGACCAGCACATGTGTTGTCACACTTTTTGCTCCATGCTATATTTGAGACAAGCTACTGTTATTGTTGCAGTGAACAACATACTTGTTATGTGTGTCATGTAGCCACGGAAGCCCTGGGGTGGTACGGAAGGAAGGGGGCCTCGACCCCAGGCGAAGGGTCCCCCACAACACCGTAGGTCCCGGCGGCCACGGCCTGACAGCGCTGCGGCGCCTTAAATGGCTTTTACAGATTTGATGTTTTTACAAGGAAAGTACTTTTATTCATGGTTGTTTTCATTAGTTTTAACAACATGTACTTTTTAACAAATTTAAATGTAACTTTCAAATGCTGTGTTTTATGCTTTGTTGCCGTTTTTATGTGTATCAATGATGTAAAAAATGTATGAGCTGTTTTTAAAGGAAATGTGTCAATAAAACTTTTCCAAAAGAAAAAGAAAATGTACTGTTAAAATTGTGTTGATAAATGTTATATCTTTGTATGATATTATTTAATTGAGCATATATACACAGTTACTACCTATCCTGATTTCTAATGCCGTTTACTTTCCTCATGAGAATGAAGACAGACTACACCATATAGACGTACTGACACGCTGAATATGCTTCCTACATTACGCTAGACGGTCTCCAGTAAAGAGATCAGAGACGCAGGTGACTTCTATGTCATGTTTACTAAACAGCAGAACACAATTAACCCAGCAGAGAAAAACAAGGCTTGACACTCCTCAAAAATGGCTTCACTTCTGCTCCTCCAGAATACACTCATTTTCTTGTTGTCAACTGCCTCCACATAGAACATCTCATCATCTCTCTGTAAGTGGAACGAGAACATGAAGGGTTCCTTGAGGAAAATATGTTCCTCTTCATCCAGGCCATCATACAACCGTAGTTCTTTAAGGCTTGTAATGCGGTCTTCCCCGTCCATCCCAATTACACTAGGGAGGGAAACGGTGCCTTTAAATGTTGGGAGTTTGCACCACCTAGCTGCCTCTAGGGTGTCCCTTAGAAGAACATCTGCTTCCTTGAAGAATAAATATTAAGAGTAGTGCCTCATTGGGTGATCAAGTCAAATTACACCCCACTTTCACAATACCACCATGCAAAGTAAAAGCCACTATTACTGAAGGGGTTTTCAGTGATATCTATAACTACTCAAGTAATCACAACTATTATATCTTGCCATGCGTCAAGCCTTCAGCATTACACACAGTAGACTACATACCCAGTTCACAGCTCCCAGTTCGCCGTGCATTTTGTTTTCAGTATCGTCTAGAAAGAAAACAGATTGTGGTCATTAAGTAATGTAAGGGAACCTCTAGGGATGTGTGTACAATAATGCACCTTACTTTAGCTAATAGCCTATACAGTACCTGATCCTGCAGAGCTGGATGCTGATGTGACATGCTGTGACTTCTTGGGGGGACGGGGACGTCTTCTACATCATCCTGAAATATATTGGAGGGGTGGTTTAAGTCGTTAAGCATTGGTTTAAGACTATACCACTCTTCATATGAGAGGGGTGGTTTAAGTCTTTAAGCATTGGTTTAAGACTATACCACTCATCATATATATATATATATATAGCAATCAAATAAAATGTTTCAAAAAATCAAATGAATACTATGCAACCATTCAAACAACTGCATTAGCAAGAGAATATATAGTGGGGAGAACAAGTATTTGATACACTGCTGATTTTGCAGGTTTGATAAAAATTACAGACCTCTACATGGTCGCAGTTGTAAATGAGAACTTGTTCTCAACTAGCCTACCTGGTTAAATAAAGGTGAAATAAAAAAAATAAAAAAACATGCTTTGTAAGTAGGACTACTTACAAAGCATGTTTGTTTAAAAAAAAAAATTATTTCACCTTTATTTAACCAGGTAGGCTAGTTGAGAACAAGTTCTCATTTACAACTGCGACCATGTAGAGGTCTGTAATTTTTATCATTGGTACAAAAATCCAGAAAATCACATTGTATGATTTTTAAGTAATTAATTAGCATTTTTTGCTTGACATAAGTATTTGATATTTAAGAAAAGCAGAATTTAATATTTGGTACAGAAAACGTTGTTTGCAATTACAGAGATCATATGTTTCCTGTAGTTCTTGACCAGGTTTACACACACTGCAGCAGGGATTTTGGCCCACTCCTCCATACAGACCTTCTCCAGATCCTTCAGGTTTCGGGGCTGTCGCTGGACAATACGGACTTTCTGCTCCCTCCAAAGATTTTCTATTGGGTTCAGGTCTGGAGACTGGCTAGGCCACTGCAGGACCTTGAGATGCTTCTTACGGAGCCACTCCTTAGTTGCCCTGGCTGTGTGTTTCGGGTCGTTGTCATAATGGAAGACCCAGCCACGACCCATCTTCAATGCTCTTACTGAGGGAAGGAGGTTGTTGGCCAAGATCTCGCGATACATGGCCCCATCCATCCTCTCCTCAATACGGTGCAGTTGTCCTGTCCCCTTCACAGAAAAGCATCCCCAAAGAATGATGTTTCCACCTCCATGCTTCACGGTTGGGATGGTGTTCTTGGGGTTGTACTCATCCTTCTTCTTCCTCCAAACAAGGCGAGTGGAGTTTAGACCAAGAAGCTCTATTTTTGTCTCATCAGACCACATGACCTTCTCCCATTCCTCCTCTGGATCATCCAGATGGTCATTGGCAAACTTCAGACAGGCCTGGACATGCGCTGGCTTGAGCAGGGGGACATTGCGTGCGTTGCGGGATTTTAATCCATGACGGCGTAGTGTGTTACTAATGGTTTTCTTTGAGACTGTGGTCCCAGCTCTCTTCAGGTAATTGACCAGGTCCTGCTGTGTAGTTCTGGGCTGATCCCTCACCTTCCTCATGATCATTGATGCCCCACGAGGTGAGATCTTGCATGGAGCCCCAGACCGAGGGTGATTGACCGTCATCTTGAACTTCTTCCATTTTCTAATAATTGCGCCAAAGGTTGTTGCCTTCTCACCAAGCTGCTTACCGATTGTCCTGTTGCCCATCCCAGCCTTGTGCAGGTCTACAATTTTATCCCTGATGTCCTTACACCGCTCTCTGGTCTTGGCCATTGTGGAGAGTTTGGAGTCTGTTTGATTGAGTGTGTGGACAGGTATCTTTTATACAGGTAACGAGTTCAAACAGGTGCAGTTAATACAGATAATGAGTGGAGAACAGGAGGGCTTCTTAAAGAAAAACTAACAGGTCTGTGAGAGCCGGAATTCTTACTGGTTGGTAGGTGATCAAATACTTATGTCATGCAATAAAATGCAAGTTAATTACATAAAAATCATACAATGTGATGAATATATCTCTAATATATAGGTTAAGCTTTAAGTTATTCCATATCTTTAGAGGTTGTCTGACCAGGTAACTTTTACTGAGAGTAGCCATTGTAGCTGGTAGGAGAGAGTATTTGATGGCTCTTAACGATGTGGGCATAAAGGATTTGGATTTTACCATTCCCTGATTCTGTTGGAGGCTCTAGAACATTCTAGATGTAAGTTCCTGCTCACTTTTGTTTTACATTTGACAATATTGTACGTAACTTAATACAAATTGTAATTGATGTTATAGAATATATTACATAATATATTGCTGTGCATTTCTAGTAGCATGTTCCTGACTTTTTGTTTGACATTTTACGATCTTGTGTGTGAGTTATAGATCATGCTTAAGGTTTAAATAATATACTTTTTCATCTTTGAATTTCATATTTACACCCTCTTTATTGGTGTTATCATTACATATACTGTATATGATACACTTTCAGTGTTTGATTTTTGAATTGAATTGATGATGTTAAATTATTAAGTTAGATTATGATCAATTATGATTGTAAATGAGTGATAGTAAATTATTGTAGATGATGATAAATGGTCATAGTAAATTATGGTAAATTATGATTTTATATGACGATGTTCTTTTTGCCATCAGTAGTGGTGATGTAGAGCAGGTCTGTAATGCAGTTTGTATGTGATGTACAAACTGTTTCTTTTCTGTTTATTTTTAATGTGGAATTAGGAAATATAAAAAATGACATCCAACATATATTTGTCTTTAATGTTAAATTACATTAGAATATTACATCTACACATCATGGCCTAAGATACAGCCTTTATCCACTGGACTAGAGAACACGAGAGGTCGCTAGAGAACACAACAAGAATATCTTAAGCTGTCTGGTACAAGTGGGACGCTAACCTCGACAACAGCCAGTGAAATTGCAGGGCGCCAAATTCAAAACAACAGAAATCCCATAATTAAAATTCCTCAAACGTACAAGTATTTTACACCATTTTAAAGATAAACTTCTTGTAAATCCAGCCACAGTGTCCGATTTCAAATAGGCTTTACGGCGAAAGCACACCAAACGATTATGTTAGGTCAGCACCTAGTCACAGAAAACCATACAGCCATTTCCAGCCAAGGAGAGGGCTCAGAAAAGTCAGAAATAGCGATTAAATTAATCACTAACCTTTGATGATCCTCATTAGATGGCACTCACAGGACTTCATGTTACACAATAAATGTGTTTTGTTCGATAAAGTTCATCTTTATATCCAAAAATCTGAGTTTACATTGGTGTGTTATGTTCAGTCATTCCAAAACATCTGGTGATTTTGCAGAAAGCCACAACAATTTACAGAAATACTCATCATATATGTTGATGAAAATACAAGTGTTATGCATGGAACTTTAGATAAACATATCCTTAATGCAACCACTGTGTCAGATTTCAAAAAAGCTTTACCGAAAAGGCACACCATGCAATAATCTGAGTACAGCGCTCAAACAACGAAACAAACCATACAGATATCCGTTATGTTGTGGAGTCAACAGAAGTCAGAAATAGCATTATAAATATTCACTTACCTTTGATGATCTTCATCAGAATGCACACCCAGGAATCCCAGTTCCACAATAAATGTTTGATTTGTTCGATAAAGTCCATAATTTATGTCCAAATACCTCCTTTTTCTTTGTTTGTTTAGTACACAATCCAAACTCACGACGCGCGGGCCAGTCCAGGCAAAAGTTCAGACGAAAAGTCATATTACAATTCGTAGAAACATGTCAAACAAAGTATAGAATCAATCTTTAGGATGTTTTTATCATAAATCTTCAATAATGTTCCAACTGGAGAATTCCTTGGTCTGTAGAAATGCAATCAAACACCATTCTAAAGACTGTTGACATCGAGTGGAAGCCTTAGGAAGTGCAATATGAACTCATAGACACTGTATATTCGATAGGCAATGACTTGAAAAACTACAAACCTCAGATTTCCTACTTCCTGGTTGGATTTTTTCTCAGGTTTTTGCCTGCCATATGAGTTCTGTTATACTCACAGACATCATTCAAACAGTTTTAGAAAATTCAGAGTGTTGTCTATCCAAATCTACTAATAATATGCGTATATTAGCAACTGGGCCTGATTAGCAGGCAGTTTACTCTGGGCACCTTATTCATTCAAGCTACTCAATACTGCCCCCAGCCATAACAAGTTAGTATTGTGGAATAACTACGACATTGTTTGCACATCGTCAGTTTTCTCCTATCACAACCATTAAGCTCTGTTTTAAAATTATTATCGGCCTCATGGGGAAATCCCTGAGCAGTTTCCTTTCTCTCCAGCAACTGAGTTAGGAAGTACGCCTGTGGTTTCTTTGCAGCAATTTGACCACGAAGGCATGTATTTTTTTCTTATTCTTCAGAACAGTGTGTGAGAGTGAATTGTACACTCCTATCCTTTCCAAATAGGTTTCTACTCTTCCCCTTTCAAAGGGTGAAAACAAGGACTGATACTCAGATATAGATACTTATTCAATAAAGGAGATCAACAGATATAGAAAGACACTTTGCTAAATGACACTGATCATTCTATAAACTCTGATGAAAAATAATTAAAAAAGTCCAATCGGATGTCTTCGTAGGGAGGATAGCAAACCCTGGGATTTAGCTCAAATTTGTACTTAATTCTCCCATTGACTTTAAGGAATGATTCATGCAAATGTCAGTGCAGTGCGCACTTTTCTGAATTCTGAAATCGGCATCTTAAACATGGCCATAACTACATATGAGGACACCATGGTCCGTACCTCGACTTCAGAATTTTTTTTACTTGAAAATATATATATAGAGAGAGAGCGCATTCGGTAAGTATTCAGACCCCTTGACTTTTTCCACGTTTTGTTACGTTGAAGCCTAATTCTAAAATGTATTACATTTTTTCTCATCAATCTACACACAATACAAAACATAATGACAAAGCAATAACAGGTTTTTTGAAATATTTGCAAATGTACATAAAAAAACTATTCAGACACTTTACTCAGTACTTTGTTGAAGTACCTTTGGCAGTGATTACAGCCTCGAGTCTTCTTGGGTATGACTCTACAAGCTTGGCACACCTGTATTTGGGGAGTTTCTCCCATTCTTCTCTGCAGACCCTCTCAAGCTCTGTCAGGTTGGTTTGGGAGTGTCGCTGCACAGCTATTTTCAGGTCTCTACAGAGATGTTCGATCAGGTTCAAGTCCGGGCTCTGGCTGGGCCACTCAAAGACATTTGGAGACTTGTCCTGAAGCCACTCCTGCATTGTCTTGGCTGTGTGGTTAGGGTTGTTGTCCTGTTGGAAGGTGAACCATCGCCTCAGTATGAGGTCCTGAGCGCTCTGGAGCAGGTTTTCGTCAAGTATCTCTCTGTACTTTGCTCTGTTCATCGTTCCCTCAATCCTGACTAGTCACCCAGTTCCTGCCGCTGAAAACCATTCCCACAGCATGATACTGCCACCACCATTTTTCACCGTAGGGATGGTGCATGGTTTCCTCCAGATGTGACACATGGCATTCAGGCCAAAGAGTTCAATCTTGGTTTCATCAGAACAGAGAATCTTGTTTCTCATGGTCAGAGAGTCCTTTAGGTGCCTTTTGGCAAACTCCAAGAAGCTGTCATGTACCTTTTACAGAGGAGTGGCTTCCATCTGGCCACTCTACCATAAAGGCCTGATTGGTGGAGTGCTGTTCTTCTGAAAGGTTCTCCCATCTACACAGAGGAACTCTAGTGATCTGTCAGAGTAACCATCGGGTTCTTGGTCACCTTCCTGACCAAGGCCCTTCACCCTCGATTGCTCAGTTTGGCCGGATGGCCAGCTCTAGGAATAGTCTTGGTGGTTCCAAACTTCTACCTTTTAAGAATGAGGAAGGCCACTGTGTTCTTGAGGACCTTCAATGCTGCATAAATGTTTGGATAATATTTTCCCCAGATTTGTGCCTCGACACAATCCTGTCTTGGAGCTCTACGGAAAATTCCTTCGACCTCATGGCTTGTTTTTTACTCTGACATGCACTGTCATCTGTGGACCTTATATAAAAGGTGTGTGCCTTTTCAAATCATGTCCAATCAGTTGAATTTACCACAGGTGGACTGCAATCAATTTGTAGAAACATCTCAAGGTTGTTCAATGTAAACAGGATGCACCTGAGTTCAATTTCAAGTCTCAATGCAAAGGGTCTGAATACTTACACTACGGGTCAAAGGTTTTAGGACATCTACTCATTCAAGGGTTTTTCTTAATTTTTTCTATTTTCTACATTGTAGAATAAGACATCAAAACTATGAAATAACACATATGGAATCATGTAGTAACCAAACCAAATCAAACTATATGTTATATTTGAGATTCTTCAAATAGCCACCCCTTTCCTTGGCAGTTTTCCACGCTCTGGCTCTCTCAACCAGCTTCATTAGATAGTCACTGTCACGCCCTGACCATAGAGAGCCATTGTTTCTCTATGGTGTAGTAGGTCAGGGCGTGACTTTGGGGTGATCTAGTATATCTATGTTTATGTTGTGTTCTAGTTTATTTTTCTATGTTTGTGTTTTGTATGATTCCCAATTAGAGGCAGCTGGTAATCGTTGTCTCTAATTGCAGATCATATTTAAGAAGATATTTTTCCCATCTGTGTTTTGTGGGATCTTGTTTATGTGTAGTTGCCTGTGAGCACTGCATTGTCTTCACTTTTCGTTAATTCTTTACTGTTTTTGTGCGTTTCAATTAAACTTGTGGAAACCATATCACGCGGAAACCATATCATTACGAACGTGACAGTCACCTGTAATGCATTTAAATTAATTTGTGGAATTTCTTTCCTTCTTAATGCATTTGAGCCAATCAGTTGGGTTGTGACAAGGTAGGGTTGGTATACAAAAGATAGCCCTATTTGGTAAAAGACAAAGTCCATATGTGACTCACCACCTGGATTCGGTCTTATGTAGCAAGATTTGCATTTCTGTTTTTTACATTGGATAAAAGTAGAGACTCAGAGCTACAAAATGGTATATCATACACTGCATTTGAGGAACAATTGGAAAGTCATTCTGCTTTGAATATTGGTAAACTTGTAAACTCACTTTTGAGAAAATGTCACTTTAGTGTTTTGGTGAGAGAGCTCTTTGTCTACATCCATTCAGCATATTTCACACCCACCCATCTCATTTCACTCTCGGAGCGCACACCTGACGCTCTGGCTGATTATTTGTTTACCTCTGGATAACATGAAAACAGCCTAACCAGCTATGCTGGCAAAAATGTAATTATGCTTATTTGCCGACATTTACTGACACCGGACATTTTCAAGGTGTGTTGTACACTTTAGCTTATTAAGACATGTAGCTAGCTACCTAGGTAAATAATGAACCTAGCTAGGTAAACAACATGTAAGATCACACACGTCACATCACTTTAGCTAACGGGCCAGCCACCTAACTAACGTTAGCTAGTTAAACAACAATGAACAGTGCCAAATCACGTCATTACTCCCCTGTGTGAATCTACTTGGAGCTAACCTACCAGGTTCAATGTTATCTAGCTAACATTAGGCTCTAACTAGTGTGAGGATTGAAAATATGCTTGGCCTATCATGAGGGTGTCTGTGTATGTTAAAAGCAACATTTTGCAACATATGATGTGACTAGCGGAAAGGCTGTGGCTGGCCTTGACCTATATGCAGCTATCATGAGTTGTGGGAGACACTTACAGCACGTAGGCAGTTAAACAGACTGTCTTTTGTTAGAACTCAAACTTAGCAGTAACAAGAACCAGATGTGAGATAACAGTAAGGTATTTAGGTATGAGCGCATAGATATTCTGCCCAGCCACAACTACACCTGCCAATGGGAGCGCCCGGGGGCTGGGACCAGTTGGGGCGCCAACAATCAACATAGGTCGAGTAAGTTTAAACCACACTTGATCTCTACTCTGACAGGCCAGCTCGGAAGCAGGAACTACTACTGTCAGAGTATTGTCAGAAGATATCTTTAGGGTGTTGGCCAGTTCTCTGTTTGCCCTGCGTGGTGTTACAGGGGACCCGTATATACGAAAATTGCATTTACCACTTATTGCTTAGCTAATAAAAAAAACATAGTATACAATTGGTTACTCAGTGTCATACTTATCCTGATACCAGATTCAATCAGCGCAACCCTTTACACTAGCAAAGCTAACGGATCTGGTATACAAATAATAACGCCATGCACGCAATGTTAGCTAGGGAGCCAGCCAGCTAACGTTACCTAGCTAACAGTACACTTTAAAATAAGATATGTAGCTAACTAGCGAGGTAAACAATGAACCCAGCTAGATAAACAACATGTAAGATCACACACATCACAGCGTTAGCTAACGAGCCAGCCACCTAACGTTAGCTAGTTAAAAAACAATGAACAGTCATTACTACCCTGCATGAATCTGCTGGGAGCTAACCAACCAGGTTCAATGTTAGCTAGCTAACAGTAGACTCTAACTAGCAAAGCTAACGGATCTGGGATACAAATAATAATGTCCTACACGCAACGTTAGCTCGGGAGCCAGCCAGCTAACATTAGCTAGCTAACAGTACACTTTAGCTTAAGACATGTAGCTAGCTAGCTAGGTAAACATTGAACCTAGCTAGGTAAACAATGTGTAATATCACACACATCACGAGCCAGCCAGCTAACGTTAGCTAGCTAAACAACATTGAATAATAACGTCATACATGTAACGTTAGTTAGGGAACAGTCAGCTAACGTTAACTAGCTAACAATACGCTTGAAATGAAACTCACTTTCTGTCAAAACTAGAAATGTGTAATATCTGAAAATGTAGCTAGCTAGACCATCTTACCCGTATAAATCATCAGGCATGATGGATGTGTCTCCCTGTCACAGATCTATGCCACAAATGCCCTTAGGGACTGGGAGCTGTGGGCTGTTGTAAAGGCTCTGAAGGCATGGATACATTGGCTTGAGGGGGCTAAACACCCTTTTCTTATCTGGACTGACCACCGCAATCTGGAGTACATCCGGGTGGCGAGGAGACTGAACCCTCGCCAGGCAAGGTGGGCCATGTACTTTACCCGTTTTGTTTTCACTCTGTCCTACAGACCAGATTCCCAGAACACTAAGGCAGACGCACTGTCCCGGATGTATGACACAGAGGAGCGGTCCATGGATCACACTCCCATACTTCCAGCCTCTTGCCTGGTGGCACCGGTGGTGTGGGAGCTGGACGCGGACATCGAGCGGGCGTTACGCACAGAGCCCAATCCCCCCAGTGTCCAGCCGGGCGCCTGTACGTTCCGCCTGCTGTCCACGACCAATTGATCTATTGGGCCCACACATCACCCTCGGTGCGTTACCTTAGTGGGAAGTACTGGTGATCCACCTTGGCCAAGGACGTAAGGGTTTGTTTCCTCCTGCTCGGTGTGCGCCCAGTGCAAGGCTCCCAGGCACCTGCCCAGAGGGAAGTTACAACCCCTACCCGTTCCACAACGGCCGTGGTCGCACCTGTCGGTGGATTTCCTCACGGATCTTCCTCCCTTACAGGGCAACACCACAATCCTGGTCATTGTGGATCGTTTTTCCCAGTCTCCCTACGGCCCTACAGACTGCGGAGACCCTGTTCACTCACGTCTTCCGGCACTACGGGGTGCCTGAGGACATAGTCTCTGATCGGGGTCCCCAGTTCACGTCCAGGGTCTGGAGAGCGTTCATGGAACGTCTGGGGGTCTCGGTCAGCCTCACCTCAGGTTTTCGCCCCGAGAGTAATGGGCAGGTGGAGAGAGTAAACCAGGATGTGGGTAGTTTTCTGAGGTCATATTGCCAGGACAGGATGGGGGAGTGGGCGGCGTTCATCCCCTGGGCAGAGATGGCCCAAATCTCACTCCGCCACTCCTCCACTAACCTCTCTCCCTTCCAGAAATCAGCTGGTTCTGGCACCTTGGCATCAGAGCTGATCGAAGCTCCTGCGGTGAGCAAATTTTTTCAGCGCATGGAGGAGACCTAGGACGCTGCCCTTGTGCACCTGCAACGGGCCGTGAGGTGGCAGAAGGCAAGTGCCTCACCGCAGTGAGGCCCCGGTGTTCGCACTCCAGAAGTCTGAGGTGCAGGAGGTTCCATCGAGGGGGCCCCTGGCGTATGCTGTTCGAGCCATCCTGAACTCAAGGCTTCGGGCGAGGGGCCTTCAGTACCTCGTGGAGTGAGAGGGGTACGGCCCAGAGGAGAGATGCTGGGTGCCGGTGGAGGACGTCTTGGAACCTTCGTTGCTACAGGAGTTCCATCGTCTCCAACCGAATCGCCCTGCGCCTCGTCCTCGAGGTCAGTGTCAGCGCGCTGCTGGAGCCGCGCTTCAAGGGGGGGGGGGGTACTGTCACGACTTCCGCCGAAGTCGGTCCCTCTCCTTGTTCGGGCGGCATTCGGCGGTCGACGTCGCCGGCCTTCTAGCCATCGCTGATCCACTTTTAATTTTCCATTTGTTTGTCTTTGTCTTACACACCTGGTTTCAATTCCCCAATTACTTGTTTATTATTTAATCCTCTGTTCCCCCATGTTTGTTTGTGAGTAATTGTTTATTGTATTGCGGGCCGTATTGGGTGGCCTTGTATTTTTACTACGTGTATTGTGAATTTATTGATTAAATTGCTTTCATTACTCATATCTGCTGTCTTGCAACTGACTCATGTCACCACCTATACACAGACGCATTACACTGTCAAAAGTTGCTGGTGTCTAAAAATAAATACTGCAATTAACCCAACAATATGCCCCACCACCTTTGGTTACTGTTACTATGACAATATTTTTCAGTGAAGCTCCATTCCCCGTTCAAACAACTGGAGAAAACCCCTCACAACGATCTCAAACTGTGTTTTTAATGCACAATAAAATGAAACACAGACTATCTCTTGCTAATCATTAGACTATTGGGTATGTTGTGGTGGATTGTCATTACTCTTACTACCCGGGGACCTTGTACAATGACGTTTGTAGTGTGGCTTGCCACTGGATGGAGCTAACTATTCTATCAAGTCATGTCCTAATGTCACAGCAGATGATAGTTGTATTCATAATATATCTAACTTAGCTAGTTAATCAACATACATTAGAATTGTAGGAACCGTTTTGGTATAAAAAAAGGTTTGGGCCTTTACTACTAAAGCCCATAGAAACCCACTGAATAACACATTCATAAATGGCAAAAATAACAGTTATGAATCATAAGAAACAAGGTTCTGAAGTGTCTGTCCTATTTCTAGGAAAGTTTCTTGGAAAGTATTCAGACCCCTTGACTTTTTCCACATTTTGTTACGTTACAGTGTTATTCTAAAATGGATTAAATTGTATTTTTCCCTCATCAATCTACACACAATACCCCAGTATGACAAATCAAAAACTGTTTTTTAGACATGTTTGCTAATAAATAAATAATTTAAAAATAAAAATAATGAAATATCACATGTACATAAGTATTCAGACCATTTACTCAGTACATTGTTGAAGCATCTTTGGCAGTGATTACAGTCTCGAGTCTACAGGCACACCTGTATTTGGGGAGTTTCTCCTATTCTTCTCTGCAGATCCTCTCAAGCTCAGGTTGGATGGGGAGGGTCGCTGCACAGCTATTTTCAGGTCTCTACAGAGATGTTTGATCGGGTTCAACTCCGGCCTCTGGCTGTGCCACTCAAGGACATTCAGAGACTTGTCCCGAAGCCACTCCTGTGTTGTCTTGGCTGTGTGCTTAGGGTTGTTTTCCTGTTGGAAGGTGAACCATTACCCCAGTCTGAGGTCCTGAGCGCTCTGGAGCAGGTTTTCGTCAAGTATCTCTCTGTACTTTGCTCCGTTCATCTTTGCCTCGATCCTGACTAGTCACCCAGTTCCTGCCGCTGAAAAACATCCCCACAGCATGATGCTGCCACCACCATTTTTCGCCGTAGGGATGGTGCCAGGTTCCCTTCAGACGTGACGTGACTTTCGGTGCCTTTTGGAAAACTCCAAGCGGGCTGTCATGTGCCTTTTACTGAGGAGTGGCTTCCGTCTGGCCACTCTACCAAAAAGGCCTGACCGATGGAGCTGCAGAGATGGTTGTCCTTCTGGAAGGTTCTCCCATCTCCACAGAGGAACTCTAGAGCTCTGTCAGTGTTCTTGGTCACCTCCCTAACCAAGGCCCTTCTTCCCATATTGCTCAGTTTGGCTGGGCGGCCAGCTCTAGGAAGATTCTTGGGGGTTCCAAACTTCTTCCATTTAAGAATGATGGAGGCCACTGTGTTCTTGGGGACCTTCAATGCTGCAGAATTTTTTGGGTACCCTTCCCCAGACCTGTGACTCGACACAATTATGTCTCGGAGCTCTACGGACAATTCCCTCGACCTCATGGCTTAGTTTTTGCTCTGACATGCACTGTCAACTGTGGGACCTTATATAGTTTGTTACTTTCCAAATAATGTCCAATCAATTAAATTTACCACAGGTGGACTCCAATCAAGTTGTTGAAACATCTCAAGGATTATCAATGGAAACAGGATGCACCTGAGCTCAATTTCAGGGTCTCATTGCAAAGAGTCTGAATACTTGTGTAAATAAAATATTTCTGTTTAAAATATTTAATATATTTAATATATTTTACACAAATTTAACCCTTGTGGAGGTCGTAGAGCAAAATGGAACATCTTCCCTTTCCACAGTGGGGTCACATTAGTTTGTAGTCCAAGTGGTTCTGACGCGATGTCTCTTGGTCTGACAGATATAGCTCTAGCCTTGCCATCTTTCAGCGGAGATGCAGAAGTGCAACAGTGGTGTATTTTTTTTATTTGTATGTTTTTTTTGTTATTATGTTAATTTGATTGATGCACTGGTGTGTCAATCGACCTTAAAGTACTAAACGATATTATAACCGCCATCGATAAAAGACAGTACTGTGCAGCCGTCTTCATCGACCTGGCCAAGGCTTTCGACTCTGTCAATCACCATATTCTTATCGGCAGACTCAGTAGCCTCGGTTTTTCAAATGACTGCCTTGCCTGGTTCACCAACTACTTTGCAGACAGAGTTCAGTGCGTCAAATCTGAGGGCATGTTGTCCGGTCCTCTGGCAGTCTCTATGGGGGTGCCACAGGGTTCAATTCTCGGGCCGACTCATTTCTCTGTATATATCAATGATGTTGCTCTTGCTGCGGGCGATTCCCTGATCCACCTCTACGCAGACGACACCATTCTGTATACTTCTGGCCCTTCCTTGGACACTGTGCCATCTAACCTCCAAACAAGCTTCAATGCCATACAACACTCCTTCCGTGGCCTCCAACTGCTCTTAAACGCTAGTAAAACCAAATGCATGCTTTTCAACCGTTTGCTGCCTGCACCCGCACGCCCGACTAGCATCACCACCCTGGATGGTTTCGACCTAGAATATGTGGACATCTATAAGTACATAGGTGTCTGGCTAGACTGTAAACTCTCCTTCAAGACTCATATCAAACATCTCCAATCTAAAATCAAATCTAGAGTCGGCTTTCTATTCCGCAACAAAGCCTCCTTCACTCATGCCGCCAAACTTACCCTAGTAAAACTGACTATCCTACCGATCCTCGACTTCGGCGATGTCATCTACAAAATGGCTTCCAATACTCTACTCAGCAAACTGGATGCAGTTTATCACAGTGCCATCCGTTTTGTTACTAAAGCACCATATACCACCCACCACTGCGACTTGTCTGCTCTAGTCGGCTGGCCCTCGCTACATATTCGTCGCCAGACCCACTGGCTCCAGGTCATCTACAAGTCCATGCTAGGTAAAGCTCCGCCTTATCTCAGTTCACTGGTCACGATGGCAACACCCACCCGTAACACGTTCCAGCAGGTGTATCTCACTGATCATCCCTAAAGCCAACACCTCATTTGGCCGCCTTTCCTTCCAGTTCTCTGCTGCCTGTGACTGGAACGAATTGCAAAAATCATTGAAGTTTTAGAATTTTATCTCCGTCACCAACTTCAAACATCTGCTATCTGAGCAGCTAACCGATCGCTGCAGCTGTACATAGTCCATCGGTAAATAGCCCACCCAATTTACCTACCTCATCTCCATACTGTTTATATTTATTTACTTTTCTGCTCTTTTGCACACCAGTATCTCTACCTGCACATGACCATCTGATCATTTATCACTCCAGTGTTAATCTGCAAAATTTTAATTATCTGCCTACCTCCTCATGCCTTTTGCACACAATGTATATAGACTCTTTTTTTTCTTTCCACTGTGTTATTGACTTGTTTATTGTTTACTCCATGTATAACTCTGTGTTGTTGTCTGTTCACACTGCTAAGCTTTATCTTGGCCAGGTCACAGTTGTAAATGAGAACTTGTTCTCAACTAGCCTACCTGGTTAAATAAAGGTGAAATAAATCAAATAAAAAAGGGGTTACCTGGCTAGCTAGCTAGCATTAGCAATGTTGGGTGGTCAATGAGACTAAGAGCTAGCTAACCAGCTGAGCTAGGGTGACCACATGTCATGGATTCTGTGGGACATTCTGTGGGACAATCCTGTCCCGCCTTTTATCAACAAATTCTAACACCACTAATTTAGAAAACAATCTTGATTTGTCCTCTATTTCAGTCAGACATTGCTGTCTCTTGCAGTCACGTCGCGCTTATGGAAAAAATATATATCATAAGGATGTGGTAGCCTAAGCCTACTGGTAATGTTAAACACTTCTCCAATCGTTGTTGACATCTGATAATCTGCTCTGCGCAAGATGAGACATAGGCCATGATCATAGGCATGTTATCAACCAATCAAATCCTTTTGGGCTAAATTCCAGTCATACTTGTAGAGGTTAATTAGAACTAACTACTTACAAAAAGTGTACTTCTGATGAAATAGCTGTATTAGACTAAAAGATAAACAGCAATGTTGTCAAACTTGTGAGGCTCTCCATGCACATTAGCTGCTCATTCAACATATTTGCTGCTAGGCTACTTCACTCGATTCCTTTTTGAAATCCCCTTCCTAACTATATTACATTCCATGAGACCAACCAGAAATGTTTCCTTGGCCAAATATTCCCACATTTTGTGGTCTCTTGTTTCTGGATCACACAGTAGGCTTGATGCGCTTGAATTGCTTTTCCGGGGGAAATATGCTCTGCAACTTCTCACAATGGGGCTTGTTTAGTAAAGTTTAGATCAAAGCTGAATCAATGTTTTGGAAGATCACATAATGATTCATTATTATTCTATATAACAAACCGCAGATAATATCATAGTATAACACTACTGTTACACCACCTCATGTATTTTTAGAATGGTTCGCTGAATAGTAAAAAAAACGAAAAATGAAAAAAAGCGGCCAAAACTCAACACAGCCACTAGGCAGAATGTGCTTTAATTTAAACAAAATACAGGAAGGCTACATAGTTTGTTAATAACACCATCTGCTCTAATTCGCTCACGAAACAGTTCTTCAAGGAGATCTAAATGCACATTCCCTTGAAACTGCTTGAGATCAAATGATTGGCTACACTGTCCTGCGAATGTCCCACAAAATCATCTTGTTGTCCCACGTTTGTGGATTGTAGATGTGGTAACCCTAAACTGATCTAGCAAACAATGTAATAAAGGCATCATTTGGGGGGTGGGAAATACTCCATCAACAGGCTCTGCATCAGGAATCACAGTAGCGAGTACCCCAGGTGCACTGTTATTTTTTCATTTCCGTTGTTTGAGGCATCACTGTCATCTGAGAAATACACGGGCTCACCTTCAGTCGGGGACAGATCATTCCAAATAAAACATGCATTGTAATTATTTCAGCTTTCGTTCTTCCCAAGTGCATCATCTCCACAACATTTGAATAATGAAACAAAGCACCAATGAGCATAACAAGACAGTCGGTGCTGTTGTAGCGGAGTCCATGTTTAATCGGTGCTGTTGTAGCGGAGTCCGTGTTTAATCAGTGCTGTTGTAGCGGAGTCCGTGTTTAATTGGTACTGTTGTAGCGGAGTCCGTGTTTAATCGGTGCTGTTGTAGCGGAGTCCGTGTTTAATCGGTGCTGTTGTAGCGGAGTCCGTGTTTAATTGGTACTGTTGTAGCGGAGTCCGTGTTTAATCGGTGCTGTTGTAGCGGAGTCCGTGTTTAATCGGTGCAGTTGTAGCGGAATCCGTGTTTAATCGGTGCTGTTGTAGCGGAGTCCGTGTTTAATCGGTGCTGTGTTTAATCGGTGCTGTTGTAGCGGAGTCCGTGTTTAATCGGTGCTGTTGTAGCGGAGTCTGTGTTTAATCGGTGCTGTTGTAGTGGAATCCGTGTTTAATCGGTGCTGTTGTAGCGGAATCCGTGTTTAATCGGTGCTGTTGTAGCGGAATCCGTGTTTAATCGGTGCTGTTGTAGCGGAGTCCGTGTTTAATCGGTGCTGTTGTAGCGGAATCCGTGTTTAATCGGTGCTGTTGTAGCGGAATCCGTGTTTAATCGGTGCTGTTGTAGCAGAGTCCGTGTTTAATCGGTGCTGTTGTAGTGGAGTCCGTGTTTAATCGGTGCTGTTGTAGCGGAATCCGTGTTTAATCGGTGCTGTTGTAGCGGAGTCCGTGTTTAATACGAAGTTTCACTTGCCCAGATTTTGTCATTTCCCGCACTAGACGAAGAATGCACCAATATTGCTAGCACCTTTAGCTAGCGTGGCCTTCTTGTGCATTTATGTGGATGCATGCTGAGTTAGGTTATTCTCCCCTCCATGACCAATTGAGAATTGTTGTAGCTGCACAGTCTTTTATTTTTTGCAGGTTTATCCATATTTCCTTGATATACCAAACCGACCGAACAACAACATACATTACTTTGCAGGAATTGGCACGTTTATGCTATACTGTGATTGGATGAATATACGGGACAAACCAATTTAGCCCAATATAAGGCACATCCCGGCTAATACGGGACAGTTGGCAACCCTATCAGAAGTAAGAATGGAACAGGAACTGTTGGAACAGGAACAAACAGGCATATGACTTTTGTACAGTTGACCTCTTCATGCACTTACAAAGTCTCTACAACTGATTCTTAATCTCAAGCTAAAGCAAAACATGAATCATTGTACTTTTCTAATTACAGGTGTTCCTATAATGTACAGATATGATCAAATTCCATTCAAATTCCAATCACAAAACGTCTTATCTTTGATTACAACAACATGCCCAGCTAACAGCTAAATGTTTGTTTTGGACGTTATAATAATTCTAATTCTACTTTACAGGTTCCACATGTTGTCATGGAAAATATGAATGCTATTTCCAACCACCAATGAGCAACTCTGCCGGAAATCCAGTTGCATATTGAATGTTGATTTGCTGAAAGGCCAGTCTTTTTGGCAAATGAAAGGAGTGGCAAGGAGTGGAATGTTAGCTAAAAAGACTGGTACCCGGACTTGTTAGATGGCACCTGAGGGAAATCATTTTATTTTTTGGTCTAATTGTGGACGTGTAAGTATCTAAAGAAGTGGGAATTTGGAATAATGTATTATGTTTGTCAAGTTGCTATGTAAAAAAATGCAAATGGCTCTTATTCTTTTTTTCTCTCATAGTCACGTGGTGTATATTAAATTAAGTATACTTTGTTTACACTTTGTATTCCCTGAATCATTTCAATAAAATCCTTCAAAATGTGTAGAAATTGTTTTTTTTAGTACAGGTCTGATTATGCAAGAAGCTACTGAGACAAGATTAGCTGTCACCATTGGCGTTGGCTAATGGGGATCCTAATAAATCAAGTCAAACCCATATCCCATATCAGGTAGAATTAGGATCATAATGAGAAAGACTATATGGACAGGGAGGACCTGATCCTAGCTCAGCACTCTTACTCTGATACGCTTTATGAATAAGGGGCCCAAAGTGAAGTCCAACAGTCCTCTGATTTTAAGTTACATATTACTCATAATCTATATATGTTTAATTCAAGTTTACTGACCTATGATCACATTTTTTTTAAGTCTTTAATTGTAGGAAAGTCTTTCCAGGACAGTGAACTATTATTATTCACAAAGGATGTTTGAAAAAAAACAGACTTAGTTGACATAGTTGTGAGGTAAAGATAAAATGACTGAGAAGCTCAGCTTATTAGTGGTGAGGGTAGTGAGTTAAGAAATTAGACATCCTAAATGGGCACTCTCATGCAAATGCACACAGCAGGCCAGGTGGCCCAACTTCTATGCGTGTGCTCTGCTCCTGCGCTCAGGTGCTCCTGCGCCCTCTGTATGTTCCGAGAGAGAAGCCAGAGACTGCTCACATGGGACACTCAAAACAAAATACAATGAAAACATTAACAAAACTCATAAATGATGGTTATGAAATGAACCAAAACTTGTTTCTCACAAGTGTAGCAGGTTGTGAACTCTGAAAATAACATTTCCACTGCGATAATGAAAACGGTAGGTTAAATGACTGGAGACTAATCAACACATGCGTTAACAGAAATGAATGTAACCAAATGACAGAAGATAACGGTACATTTACTAGGCCTACTGGTGACATATTTAATGGGGAATTGATAAAAAATATATATAATCAGAGGGCAAACCATTCACACAATGAATGCGCAGGAATTGGCGGGAGACATCGGAGCTCATTCTGGAGAGTTGAGTACGTGTGTTTTGGAGAGAGATGTGCAATATTTTGGGCACACACCCCACCCTTCTTGTTGCAATATTTTTAATTATATTCAAGGCACATTATCTTATCACTGACAGCCGCAACTCAATCAGCTAGGCCTATTGCCACAAACGCTGGCCAAATTGCGGGCATCCCAAATAGGCATATGCCTATGAAGTTGTGATTTGAAACTATCCACAGCAACAACAACAAAAAACATTCTAATGATCCTCTGTGGCTAAGTCATGATCTCTGGTGAAGTATTTTGAATGATTTTATTTCAACAATATTATTTAAATAATTTTGTCAAATCTTCAATTTACTTCAGGGGAAGCCAACATCCAAACAGTGCACTGTGCAATCGGCAACTTTCCTTTCCAATTCACAAGAGGGTGAAACCAAAGATCTGTATATAATAACAAGATGCATATATCTCCGCCCTACAATGGGAGTCGTTGTCCCAAAGGCGGGAAGGCAGGCGACAAGCTTAGGTCTGCAGTTTATGCCCATAAAAACGCATTAGGCTTATTCTGGAAATATTTTGTCTAGAGCTTTGCCTCTTCCTCTCTGCTGAATCATCAGAGAAAGCATGCGAGCGAACCAATCAGCTCCCCTCCCCCTTACCATAAGTAACCGGTGAATCCGATCAGATCTGTCCAGAAACAGTATGACATGCCATATTATTTTGGTCCAGACAGCATCAGATACATGATCTACACATACTGAGACAGGGGTGCTGTTTTCGCTGGCTCGGATGCTTTATCTGAGATTGACACTTTCTGTCGGTGCGCATCTCGATCAAATAAAATATCAATATTTCAATATTTTATTTGGATGGGCAAGGAGGTACGGTAGGGCGGGCCAGGCCCTCTAAGGCCCGCCCATAATGCCGGCCCTGCAGACAAGTTTTAAATGCAAAAAGTACTGATATTGTATCATATCCCTTTCCAGGAAAACAAAAATGTAGACATTTGTGGTCTGTTTACATATATTTTAGAGGCTATTTATACAAAACAATTGCATAAAACCTGTATAAACTGTATTAATAGTTGTATGACATTTTGAATTTGGAATCATAGCATCATTTGTACAACGCACTGCTGAAATACCTGGGTTATAACAATATATTCAGGTCTTTATCTGGATTTTTATGATACACTGTAGGCTGATGAATTCAAGCAGAGAGACCGGTGATACTGTATCAGGTGACAGGTCATCTGACAGGGCACCTTGAAAATGTTATCTTGTACAATATTGCTCGAGGTAGAAATGGCGCCGTGCTACGTTTTTACAGTGGCCAACCACTTTACAATACCTCTATTTCTGATGATTTGTCCTACTTATGTACCGTATCAGGATAATGAAACTGTAAGACTCACATATTTCTCAACAGGCTCACAACCTGCCATTGGATACAAATTATACAACACTTGTGCATGTCAAGTTATAGTTGAATACTGTATGGACAATTATATTTACCATCTACTATTCTTTCTATTAAAACAAATAACCGTTTTAAATGTGTATCTTGTATTTTTTACTATTGGAATACATGGTAGTTAAAATGACTACATGATGAGCCTGTCATTATCTGATGTACTGAATGACTCAGGGATGAAAGATTTGTGAAACCCCATTGAATGCACAATCAAAGGTACTGAACATAATATCATGGGCATTACAAGTGTTATCAGTTTAGAGTTTATATGTAGAGTTTAGAAAATCTACCACTTTCATAAAACAAAAGTGATGGAAAAAATCTCTAGGCTACTCAAAATGGTGATCCTGCGTTGTTATGTAGCAACAATACTCAGACGTGTGCATCCCCACAATTATAAACTCCGCTCAACTACTCAGGGTTGACATTTTGCATAGCTAATTGCGTTCTTGCGTCGCGTACGCATGTAAGGTAAAATTAGGTTGAAAGGAGGAAGGGCACAGGGTGGACTACCCTCCTAGGCTTCCTACAAGACATCAGACTGGATTCAATATTTTTTTTATCAGAACTTATACACTGATCTTTGTCATGAAATTGTGTCTTTCTGTTAGCAAAGTGCATTTCAATATATGTAGATCTACCTGATTGAATGAGTGTATCAGTCCTTGTTTGAACCCTTGGAATGAGTAGAAGCCTATTTCGATAGGAGAGGAGTGTACAATGCACTGTCACGCACTGTGTTACCAAGGAAAATTAAAAATAAACATTATTTCCATGGAGCAACGTGGAGAAAAAATGTTGGACAACAAAGTGTTAAAAGCAGATGAATGGTGTCAATATGAGCACTGGGATGCTCTGCTGTACCCAAAACATTGTTTTGCATTACACAACTAATTATATAGATGTGGTTAGGTACAGTACAGAAGGCTACACAGCCCACAATATGAATATATTATCAAAGATTTCCATTGTGGTCAAAGAATGATAGAAGGACACACAAGGTGACAGATGAGCAGACGGGGGTAAAAGACACGGAGATATTTCCACTCTTCAAAATTTCAACTTCTTCAAACACCCGGGAAGGTACTGAGTTATTTAATGTACAATGTCTAAAATTAGTAATGATTTGATTTATAAAACTTATATTATTTTTAGAATTGTTAAAAGCCTGTTAAATGACAGAACATTCAATGTTGTTTTTTTTATTTTACAACCTGAAGGATTTTATTGGTCACGTTTGTTTACTGTGTATTGTGTACCTCCTGTAGTGAATTTACCATTTCGATATTCCATCTATTAGAGTGTCTTGTTTAGTTTACCAATAGCCAAGCATAACATCACCAACAGTATGCAGTATATGACGCAAATTCAAATTGTAATGAAATATGCATAGTCACCCATTTGTTTTATTATTCATATTATTAGTAATATTATTTATATTATTAGTGTTATTCATGTTTTTTATTATTCATATTATGACTATTTAAATATATTGTACTGAGATAGAACAGGGAAGAGGAGACAGGAAAAGTAGGAGGGAGTGCAAGTTAGAAGGGCAGTGGGTTGGATTTAAACCTTTGCTGACCAGTGCCGGACTAAAGCATTTGGGGCCCCAGGGCCCCTAACCCCATTTTCTTTGTTTTGTCATTACAGACAGGAGACAGGTGGTTGAATGAAGCCCCAACCACTAAACATGCTGTGGAGTCTCTCTCTCTGCCCTTTAATGGGTGAGTTTCTAATGCCTAAGTATGCAGACTATCAGCAATCAAGGTAAGACCAAGTGCAGACTATGTGAAGTAACATTGGATAATAGGAAAGATGGGCGACACCTGGAGGGGGGTGGTGACAAGCACAAGGACATGTGGAACAGATCAGGGCGTGGCAGCAGACGTCTATGCCTGCTTTTGTTGTTGTTTTGTGTGGGTTTTTTTTGCACAACAACAGCAAACAGTGTTGCTTCCTTTTACTTCTTTATCACATTTCTCTACCTCCTACCTTCCATCACTACTTCTGTAGCAATAGTTGGTAATCATACCTCTGCTTCACTGTAGTGCCTCTACAACTACTCATACAGACAGGGCAAAATGAAGTACAGAATGGATAAACAAGGAAGATGATTTGAATGTATGCAAATTCTGATTTATTTACAGGAGTTGTGTTGCTAGCCCAGATGGTCAATGCTGCAACAGGTGAGACCACAGACAATTTGATGTCATAATATTTTATACAACATTACCATTTTAAATAAATATTCTAAATCCTAATAGATTGACCTAATTTTTTTTTATATTACTTTACAAATAGATTATTGGAAAATGCAAAGTTGTCATATCTACAACTTGATCTTAACATGAGGAATTGTAAGAGCCCTGTTCCCCAAAACTCTTAAGGCCTCATGCCACAATGCCTACCACCATATAGCACTCACATCAGTAATCATGAGTTGCTAGCCTAGGGGGGTAGAATGACAGTCAAAGATAAAAGTAAACAATTCTGTCAAAATAAACAAACATTATTACATCCAGTGCCTTTTGTCCTGAGACTGATGCCACGCAAGCGCTTGTACGCGCATACACACACTTTCATTCAAATTCACACGTGTACACCAACGGACATACACACCTGTAAATAGTGCCTCATATGCACACAAACACTTGGCCTTGATGTCTTTTGTTTTTCTTGTTGGTTGTTGGTTGTTGGCGCATCCCGTGGGTGGTAGTTTTAGTTGGGTTGGAGGGGGACGGTGGATTGGGGGGAGGGGTGGAAATGGGAGGGTTTAGGGGTGGGGAGTGGAGTGGAGGGGGAGGTTTTTTGGGAAGGATTTGTGGTGGGGTCTTGGATGGTTGAGGGGCAGCTCTCGAGGGGAACTGTGGGGGGATCTTGGATGGTTGGTCGGGTGGCCGAGAGGTGGCTGGTTTGGGTCCCCTTATTCGCCTGGGTGGGGCATCTGTCCTTGTGCTCTTGGACAGGGCTCTTGACCCTGGTTGCTCCTGTCGGTCACTCTGGATGGGAGTCAGTCTGTTACATGACTGAATGTAATGTAAATGTTGAGCGGCTTCAATGCAGGTAGATGGTACAGGCCCCCATTAAAGATGGGATCAGAAGGATCAGGCCCTTCTTTTCAATTTTCGCCTAAAATGACATACCCAAATCTAACTGCCTGTAGCTCAGGACCTGAAGCAAGGATATGCATATTATTGATACCATTTGAAAGGAAACACTTTGAAGTTAGTGGAACTGTGAAATGAATGTAGGAGAACAAAACACAATAGATCTAGTAAAAGATAATAGAATGAAAAAAACAAAAGTTTTCTATTTTTGTTGCATCGTGTTTGCATTGAAAAAGAAAAGCGACACATTCAGCTAGGGAGCTGGAGGGACTATAGATAGTGTCCACAAGAGGGCGACAGTGTGTGTGTGAAGTTTCAGACTGATAACTTTAAGAATGACCAAGCTACGTTTAGTATGAAGTCACCCAGGTGTCCCTCACAATTTGCATAAATGTACTCATGTGGCAGAATTGGTAAATGTATACATTTTCAAGAACATAACTATAGAAAATATACAAAAATACTATGCTAATAAAAAATACACGTTTACACACTCCCAGGAATGTCATACATTATGGATCATTAACTTCCTACATGAAATGTACTAACAGGAGACGCGACAAGAATGCTGATCCAATGTCTCCAAACACACAAGTGAAATATTTAAGATAAGGGCCAAGTTAGCAGCCAACACTGATCTAATGTCATAAGTGAACACACCACAGACCACACACAAAGTAAAATTTAAATTAAATTAAAATGTACACACTATTTACAATTACAGTATTTAGAACACCCTCTACACAATAGTGTGCTGCTGAGCACAAGTCCCAAGTCTCATTCTGCTGTAAAGCACCTACTATCTACTTGTAGGCAGGCTGGGTATTCACACCTCTAGATGGCCGGGCGGGAGATGGTTGTGGAGCCGGAGAGGACAGCAGTCAGCCTAAGTGGGGGATGGAAGACTTGAATGTGGTCTCTTTGAAGTCAGTCTTTACCACTATTGAAGTTTTTTTTTTAATCAGTAAGAACTCAAGTTTATTACTTATTTTATTGAACCTTTATTTTAGCAATACATCAAATTAACAACACATCTACAAAAATATATTATGTAGGGGGAACACTGTTGAAGTGTGTGTACCAATTTTTTTACATTTAATTTTATTAACTAGGCAAGTCAGTACAAATTCTTAATTACAATGGCGCCTACCCCGGCCAAACCCGGACGACGCTGGGCCAATTGTGCACCGCTCTATGAGACTCCCAATCACAGGCCGGATGTGATGCAGCCTGGATTCGAACCAGGTACTGCAGTGTGTTAGACCACTGCGCCACTCAGGAGCCCAATGTGTATTGTATGTTGACCTTGACATAATGTGACTTTCAGGTATCTTGTTTGCTAGCAAACATTTATTTCTTTAGGGATTTTATATATACATATAACTACATATATATATATATATATATATATTTATATATATATATGTATATTTATATAGGCTCTATATATAGTATATATAGTGTATCAGCAGTGTATCAAATACTTGTTCTCCCCACTGTATATTCACTGTATATTCTCATGCTAATGCAGTTGTTTGAATGGTTGCATAGTATTCATTTGATTTTTTGAAATATTTTATTTGATTGCTATAGCAATGCAACCATTCAAACACTGCATTAGCATGAGGAGCCTTCCTAAAGCTTCTATCCCCAAGCCATGAGACTGCTGAGCAACTAATCAAATGGCCACTGTCTGCATTGACTCCCCTCTTGTTTTTACACTGATGCTACTCGCTGTTTGTTATCTATGCATAGTTACTTCACAAATTACCTTGACTATCCTGTACCTTCCGCACATTGACTCCGTACTGGTATCCCTGTATACTGCCTCGTCATTGTTATGTACATTTATTGTGTTACTTCTTGATTGAATCGATTTTTTAAAACTTTACTTTATTTAGGAAATATTTGATCAACTTTATTTCTTGTTCTGCATTGTTGGGTGAAGGGCTTGTAAGAAAGCATTTCCCGGGAAGGGCTACACCTGTTGTATTCTCTGATTTGTGTCAGACTCGCTCAGGTGGAATAAACTTAAACTTGCGCCACTTTTCAATGCTGATTTGAAAGTCATTGAGAAAACAGAGAAGTGTCAAATATATTTTTTTTTCAAACATCCTTTCTAAATGTAAAAGTAATCCTCAAAGTAATCATCTAGTTCTTCAAAAGTGTCTGTAATCTGATTACAATGTTTCTGCTGGTAACGGATTACAGTTACCGTTTTTTTTGTAACGGATTACATGTAATCAGTTACTCCACAACCCTGAGTATGTTTAATTGCTTTATTCTTATTCACCGGGCCCTAAACACTCACACACACCGATACTCCAACACACAAACACTCAATCCATAATTTGCTCTCACACACATATAATATGCACTCTACACACACGCACACCAACTCGCATACTATCATCATTTATACGCTGCTGTTACTCTGTTTATCAGCTATCCTGATGCCTAGTCACCTTTCCACTATACATATCTCCCTATCATCACTCCAGTATCACCACACATTCTAAATATGGCACTGGAACTGACTGACCCTTTATATAGTACGATTCATTACTTTCTCCTGTTTCTCTAATTTCTTATTTTTATTTATTGTGTGTTTTTGTTCTAACTTCTGATATTTTTAGTATTACATTACTGCATTGTTGGGTTTAGAGCTTGCCATTTCAACTTGAAACTTCATTGGCAATGATTTGTCATTTCTGTCTTAAAACAGTATTATCTCTGTCCCTGTAGTAAATGTAGCATTGAAAGGAGTGGCCACCCAGTCATCAATATATTTGAATGGCAATGCTCCAAATGCCATTGATGGAAACAGAGAATCAGATGGTTACAAAGGATCTTGCACACACACTGCATATGACACCAACCCCTGGTGGAGAGTGGACCTGCTGGATGTGTACAGAGTGACAGCTGTCAACATCACCAACAGAGGAGACTGCTGTCATGAGAGGCTTAATGGTGCTGAGATCCGCATCGGTAACTCACTGGAGAACAACGGCATCAACAACCCCAGGTCACATATAGATAAATAAAAACAACATATACATTTTTATTTATCTCTTGAATCTATTAGGATACATTAGTCTTTATCCATACTTCTGTTGCTACTCTGTGGCTATATACAGTGCCTTGCGAAAGTATTCAGCCCCCTTGAACTTTGCAACCTTTTGCCACATTTCAGGCTTCAAACATAAAGATATAAAACTGTATTTTTTTGTGAAGAATCAACAACAAGTGGGACACAATCATGAAGTGGAACGACATTTATTGGATATTTCAAACTTTTTTAACAAATCAAAAACGGAAAAATTGGGCGTGCAAAATTATTCAGCCCCCTTAAGTTAATACTTTGTAGCGCCACCTTTTGCTGCGATTACAGCTGTAAGTCGCTTGGGGTATGTCTCTATCAGTTTTGGACATCGAGAGACTGACATTTTTTCCCATTCCTCCTTGCAAAACAGCTCGAGCTCAGTGAGGTTGGATGGAGAGCATTTGTGAACAGCAGTTTTCAGTTCATTCCACAGATTCTCGATTGGATTCAGGTCTGGACTTTGACTTGGCCATTCTAACACCTGGATATGTTTATTTTTGAACCATTCCTTTGTAGATTTTGCTTTATGTTTTGGATCATTGTCTTGTTGGAAGACAAATCTCCGTCCCAGTCCCAGGTCTTTTGCAGACTCCATCAGGTTTTCTTCCAGAATGGTCCTGTATTTGGCTCCATCCATCTTCCCATCAATTTTAACCATCTTCCCTGTCCCTGCTGAAGAAAAGCAGGCCCAAACCATGATGCTGCCACCATCATGTTTGACAGTGGGGATGGTGTGTTCAGCAGTGTTGCTTTTACGCCAAACATAACGTTTTGCATTGTTGCCAAAAAGTTACATTTTGGTTTCATCTGACCAGAGCACCTTCTTCCACATGTTTGGTGTGTCTCCCAGGTGGCTTGTGGCAAACTTTAAACGACACCTTATGGATAACTTTAAGAAATGGCTTTCTTCTTGCCACTCTTCCATAACGGCCAGATTTGTGCAATATACGACTGTTGTCCTATGGACAGAGTCTCCCACCTCAGCTGTAGATCTCTGCAGTTCATCCAGAGTGATCATGGGCCTCTTGGCTGCATCTCTGATCAGTCTTCTCCTTGTTTGAGCTGAAAGTTTAGAGGGACGGCCAGGTCTTGGTAGATTTGCAGTGGTCTGATAATCCTTGCATTTCAATATTATCGCTTGCACAGTGCTCCTTGGGATGTTTAAAGCTTGGGAAATATTTTTGTATCCAAATCCGGCTTTAAACTTCTTCACAACAGTATCTCGGACCTGCTTGGTGTGTTCCTTGTTCTTCATGATGCTCTCTGCGCTTTTAACGGACCTCTGAGACTAGCACAGTGCAGGTGCATTTATACGGAGACTTGATTACACACAGGTGGATTGTATTTATCATCATTAGTCATTTAGGTCAACATTGGATCATTCAGAGATCCTCACTGAACTTCTGGAGAGAGTTTGCTGCACTGAAAGTAAAGGGGCTGAATAATTTTGCACGCCCAATTTTTCAGTTTTTGATTTGTTAAAAAGTTTGAAATATCCAATAAATGTTGTTCCACTTCATGATTGTGTCCCACTTGTTGTTGATTCTTCACAAAAAAATACAGTTTTATATCTTTATGTTTGAAGCCTGAAATGTGGCAAAAGGTCGCAAAGTTCAAGGGGGCCGAATACTTTCGCAAGGCACTGTATTTAACAGACTGATGATAGAATTCTACATGGTACGTACACTCTAGAGCGTCCTCATTCATTCACACTCTCTCTCTCTTTTTCTTTTTCTCTCGCTCTCTCTCTTTCAGATGTTTTGTCATATCCCTCATCCAAGCAGGAAAGACCAAAACTGTCCAGTGTAATGAGATGGAGGGTCGCTACGTTGTTGCGGTCATCCCTGGCAGGTCAGAATGGCTCAGTCTGTGTGAGGTGGAAGTATATGGCACTCCTAGAGGTAATCATCTATAACTGTCTTCACTGTTCACATTTATTATTCATTAAGTGAGGTTCACATTACTTTCATATGGTAGATCAGAAATGTTTATGATCATAAAAGTAATATTCTATGACAGATCTGTAGGAGAATTAAAAGCTGATGTCATAAATCAAACAAGATCACAGAATGGTGTAATGAATGGTTGAAGTTTCTGCCAAATCTAACAAAGTAAAGTCAATATTGTTATATAGTGGTGAGAATTCCTGCATTTAAAGTTGAAATATGATGTCATTGTCCCCTTAAATGATAGCTGTGAACTCTTAACATCTGTTTCAGAACCAATCACGCCTCTCCCCTCCACTCCTCCTACCACCACCACTATCCCCCAATCTTCTCTCACCTCTTCCTCAACATCCCTCACATCAACCCCTCCCCCCTCCACTAAATCTCCCGCTTCCACCCCTCTCCCCTCCACTCCACCTCCCACCACCACTATCCCCCCTTCTTCTCCCCCCTTTTCCCCAACATACCCCTCCTCCTCTCAATCTCCCACCATGACTTTTCTCACCTTTTCTCCAACATACCCCTCCTCTCAATCTCCCACCTCCACCAGTGCTTCTACCCTTCTCCTCTCCACTTCCACTCCACCTCCTCCTTCCACCAGTGTCACCTTCTTGAGGAGGAAGGTGATGGTGGTGAGGGAAAAGCTGTGCTGGTCCGATGCTCTGTTCTACTGCAGAGACCACGACTGGGACCTGGTCAGTGTTCGCAACGAGAAAGAACAGAGGGAGCTGGAGAAACTAGTGAATGACAGTAACCTCATCACCCCCCTCACCTCCCATCTGTGGCTGAGCCTGCGCAGGTACACTACCTAATGGTTTTAGTACCAACAGTTGTACCAACAGTTGCTGAATATCTTCTCATCTTCAGTTTGCTCCACTGTTCATGCACCTTGATTTTATAGTGAGACAGCTTTTCTCTGCCTGCAGGTACATCCTGGGAGACACGTGGTACTGGATGACCGGAGACCATATGAATTACACCCACTGGGTGAACGGTGTCCCCCCTAGGAAGGACATCTCCAACCCCTGTGGAGCGATGACCAACGGGGCCAATGGAGGGAACTTCCTCTGGGCGGAGCGGCTCTGTGATGACCATTACAACTTCCTCTGTTACTCAGGTACCTGCTTTTCTCACAATACACTGCATTCGGAAAGTATTCAGACCCCTTCACTTTTTCGACATTTTGTTATGTTATAACCTTATTCTAAAGGGTTTCCTCATCGATCTACACACAATAAATGATCAAGCGAAAAAAACAGAAATACCTAATTTACATAAGTATTCAGACCCTTTGCTATGAGACTCGAAATTGAGCTCAGGTGCATCCTGTTTCCATTGATCATCCTTGAAATGTTTCTACAACTTGATTGGAGTCCACCTGTGGTAAATTCCATTATTTGGAAAGGCACACACCTGTCTATATAAGGTCCCACAGAGCAAAAACCAAGCCATGAGGTTGAAGGAATTGTCTGTAGAGCTCCGAGACAGGATTCTTTTGAGGCACAGATCTGGGGAAGGATGACAAAAAATTTCTGCGGCATTGAAGGTCCCCAAGAATACAGTGGCCTCCATCATTCTTAAATGGAAGAAGCTTGGAACCACCAAGACTCTTCCTACAGCTGGCCAAACTGAGCAATCGGGGGAGAAGGGCCTTGGTCAGGGAGGTGACCAAGAACCCGATGGTCACTCTGACAGAGCCCCAGAGTTCCTCTGCGGAGATGGGAAAACCTTCCAGAAGGACAACCATCTCTGCAGCACTCCACCAATCTTGCCTTAATGGTAGAGTGGTTAGACAGAAGCCACTTCTCAGACCAAGAAAAACAAGATTATCTGGTCTGATGAAACTAAGATTGAACTATTTGGCCTGATGGCCTAGTGTCATGCTCGTCACCTGGCCAATACCATCCCTAAGGTGAAGCATGGTGGTGGCTACATCATGCTGTGAGGATGTTTTTCAGCGGCAGGGACTGGGAGACTAATCAGAAAGGTACAGAGAAATCCTTGATGATAACCTGCTCCAGAACGCTCAGGACCTCAGGTTGAGGCGAAGGTTCACCTTCCAACAGGACAACCACACTAAGCACACAGCCAAGACAACGTAGGAGTGGCTTGGCCCACAGGCCTCATAAGCCTGGTCTGAAGACTGGTCTGAAGGTCCCCCAGGATCAGTTGAAAAAATGCATGGAAGTATATATGGAGACTGTTTAGTGCCAAAAATAAAGGGTAAAAGAATAACAAATGTTTCCAGACGTAACAGACAGACACTTCAGAACAAACTTGCATTAGATTTGTTTGCGTGGGGCTCTGTTTGTACATGTAGTGAATCTGTTATTCAATGCATTTGTATGGGCTAATACAACTTTTTTTTTTTTGTCTGCAAGGGGTCTTCAAATTCAAAATCAAATAGTAAAATCATCCTTGGTATGAACTTCCTAAAAATATCCCCCCTGGTGCTTAGGCAGGGTTTACACTCTTATTGGTTAGAGACCATGTTGACTGTCTCTTGTCTCTCTGTCCTCAGGCCCTGAAGCAGGAGTCAACAGAGTGTATTTCTACAGCAGCAGACGGCCATAGTGAGGCGCTGTGGAGCTCCAGAGGCTGACATCCAATCCTCTTTATATTTTCCTGTTGTAAAATTAATATTTCGATTCAGCTTTAAAGATACTTAGAGGTTGTCTGACCAGGTAACTTTTACTGAGAGTAGCTATTGTAGCTGGTAGGAGAGAGTATTTGATGGCGCTTAACAATGTGGCCATACAGGATTTGGATTCTGCCATTCATTGATTCTGTTGGAGGCTCTAGAACATTCTAATAGTATTTTCCTGTTGTAAAATTATCACATTTAGTTTAACATTTTATAACATTGCGTGTGATTTAATCATAATGTTATAGATTATGAGAGTATTGTTTTTTTATACAATCACGAAGCTGTCAAAGTGTGTTTTTAAAGAGTCGATTGAATGCCCCACACATCACACGTGACGTCATCTTGAATATTGAATAGCTCCCTGTGTGTTTATGCTAGAGACTTAACCGCAGATCAATCCCCTCTTTGACGCCAACATAAAGCTTGCGCTTATTCCATAACACGGGGCGTTTGAAAGCAGTGTTTTTCTACACAAGAGAGGATCCGGACAAGAAAGTCAGCACAAAATCCTATTTAAAACCCAAACCGTTTGAGCTAGCATCATCGAAAGTGGAGACTCTCACGACATCCACAGTTTTTACGGCAGTCGTTGGAAACTTTCTGATGCCCACGTAGTCATTTCGAAGATGTCTTCACACAAAAATGTTTGAGCCACAAACGAATAAGTCATCAACATCGACAGGTTAGTCTTATTTAGCACTCACTTGTCACAGGGTTTAAAATAACATGTTGAAATGCCTTTCTAGTGGTTTGTTACTGTGGAAGAATATCAACTTTCTGTTTTACATTTGACTATATTGTGTGCTATTTAATAATAATTGTATTTGTTGTTATAGATTATGTTTAATGTAAAATACATATATACTTTTTTTGATCTTTTGAATTTCGTTTTTTCATCGATTTGACCTTGTTTTCTAAATCTGTATTAGTCTCATATTCACATCCTTACGTAACACTTGATGTTTATTTTTGATCTTTGAAATTTAATGATGATAGTAAATGATGTTGATGTTGTTCTTTCTACCACCAGTAGAGGTGACGTGGAGCAGGTCTTTAATGCAGAGTTTGATTATGTTGAATTGTTGAATTGACTATTGTTTTACTGTTGTATTGATTATTTATGTATCAACCATGGAAAATGCAGATGCTGCCAGAAAAATATATGTCTGCACCTCTAGCACTGCATCTCAGGGCTAGAGGTGTAACTACAGACCCTAGTTCGAATCCAGGCTGTATCACAACCAGCCGTGATTGGGAGTCCCATAGGGCGGCACACAATTGGCCCAGCGTTGTCCGGGTTAGGGTTTGGCCGGTGTAGGCCGTCATTTTAAATAAGAATTTGTTCTTAACTGACTTGCCTAGTTAAATAAAGGTTAAATAAATACAAATAAATACATAATAACTGTTTCTGTATGACTTTTCAATATTTTCAATTAAAACATATGGGGTATTTATTAAGTTTAAAACGACTTTATTATGTTGGTTAGCAGACATTTATAGACTAAGTTTATATTGTATAAGAGAGAATACTGTAGACAGCACACGTCAAACGTGGGATTTATGACCCTATTTTTATGGTCCGGTGTGTATGCCCATATCATCCTGCAGGAAATCCTGTCAGGAAGTTCTCACGCTCTCTAGGGAGTGAGTGCCCATACATGTACAGGAAGTGGTTGTTTAACCAGATTGTGCATCTGTTCCTTTGAAACTGTCATGATGATTGATGTGTAGGGACCTCGTTGAACTGGGGGTTGTGTTTCAACATTTCATAGAGTATGCCCCCACCCCCTGTTGCCCCCACCCCCTTTTGCCCCTCCCCCCTGTTGTAGAGACCTTAGGGCTGTTGTCTAGGAAACAGGAATGTTGGGGGAAGCCGCATTGTAAATAAGAGCTGAACACTACAAGCGACCTAGATAAACCACTAAAGAAATTAAACATGGATTTTGTGATCAGTGACACACGTGATGACCGTAACAACTGAAGTAGGACCTCGGTTAAAACATAGAGAACGGGAAGAGTATAGAGCATCAATATACGATGCGCCAAAAAAACGGTTTCTAAATATGTATAGAACCCAAATACCGCCTGCAACTGTGCTGAAAGATCAAGTGTTGATGTCTAATTGACAGCTATGGGGTTATCTGTTTGATTACCCGGCCTGTAGAGTGGAACTCTATACCGTAGCCGAAGAAGAAGAATATACAGACCAGACTTTAGGAGTGGACTACAGGTTTGAAGACTGGCAGGTGTTTCGCAAGGTGGTGTGTCCCGAACTGAGAGTTATCACAAAGGGGTTTAGCTTGTTCACGGCTACGAGGCCCATTGGGAAGGTGCCCCTGACTCCTCAGGGAGAATATTTCATAGGGTGAAAATACAAAGAAAGAATGGACTTCCATGTGGGTGCGTGGAGTTCTATATCAGCAACGAGAAAATCCGCAACGAAAACAACAGTGATGGTGGCCTGACTGGGGATTTTATGTTGCGTATGCTTATTCCTATTAAAAGTTGGGATATAATGGAATTGATAATGTTAGAGTTAGTGGATGCTCTTTTTGTACAGAGCCAACAATGGCATATCTACGAATCCTAAGGATTATGATTCAAAGGAAACCCAAGAAGGTTCATCCTCAGAAGGGTCAGCCCCTGAAGAAAACTAAGTACGCGGCTGCTACGTTAACCACGCCCCAACACCAAAGGACTGGTTCAACAATAAAACGGGTGACCATAAAGCCTCTGGTTTTTAATTTCAGCATATACCATGGATATTCATATACAGTGAGGGAAAAAGCATTTGATCCCCTGCTGATTTTGTACGTTTGCCCACTAACAAAGAAATGATCCGTCTATAATTGTAATGGTAGGTTTATTTGAACAGTGAGAGACAGAATAACAACAAAGAAATCCAGAAAAACGCATGTCAAAAATGTTATAAATTGTTTTGCATTTTAATGAGGGAAATAAGTATTTGACCCCCTCTCAATCAGAAAGATTTCTGGCTCCCAGGTGTCTTTAATACAGGTAACGAGCTGAGATTAGGAGCACACTCTCAAAGGGAGTGCTCCTAATCTCATCTTGTTACCTGTATAAAAGATACCTGTCCACCAAAGCAATCAATCAATCAGATTCCAAACTCTCCACCATGGCCAAGACCAAAGAGCTCTCCAAGGATGTCAGGGACAAGATTGCAGACATACACAAGGCTGGAATGGACTACAAGACCATCGCCAAGCAGCTTGGTGAGAAGGTGACAACAGTTGGTACGATTATTCGCAAATAGAAGAAACACAAAATAACTGTCAATCTCCCTCGGCCTGGGGCTCCATGCAAGATCTCACCTTGTGGAGTTACAATGATCATGAGAACGGTGAGGAATCAGCCCAGAACTACACGGGAGGATCTTGTCAATGATCTCAAGGCATCTGGGACC
Organism: Oncorhynchus mykiss; assembly: GCF_057628025.1. Lineage (NCBI taxonomy): Eukaryota > Metazoa > Chordata > Actinopteri > Salmoniformes > Salmonidae > Oncorhynchus > Oncorhynchus mykiss. The sequence goes on from NC_143030.1 coordinate 17,283,900, forward strand.
ATGGTCACCAAGAAAACAATTGGTAACACACTACGCTGTGAAGGACTTAAATCCTGCAGCGCCCGCAAGGTCCCCCTGCTGAAGAAAGCACGTATACATGCCCGTCTGAAGTTTGCCAATGAACATCTGAATGATTCAGAGGACAACTGGGTGAAAGTGTTGTGGTCAGATGACATCAAAATGGAGCTCTTTGGCATCAACTCAACTTGCCGTGTTTGGAGGGGATGAATGCTGCCTATGACCCCAAGAACACCATCCCCACCGTCAAACATGGAGGTGGAAAATGTATGCTTTGGGGGTGTTTTTCTGCTAAGGGGACAGGACAACTTCACCGCATCAAAGGGACGATGGACGGGGCCATGTACCGTCAAATCTTGGATGAGAACCTCCTTCCTTCAGCCAGGGCATTGAAAATGGGTCGTGGATGGGTATTCCAGCATGACAATGACCCAAAACACACGGCTAAGGCAACAAAGGAGTGGCCAAACGTCAGCCTCTAAACCTTAATGACTTGGAGAAGATCTGCAAAGAGGAGTGGGACAAAATCCCTCCTGGGATGTGTGCAAACCAGCTGGCCAACTACAAGAAACGTCTGACCTCTGTGATTGCCAACAAGGGTTTTGCCACCAAGTATTAAGTCATGTTTTGCAGAGGGGTCAAATACTTATTTCCCTCATTAAAATGCAAATCAATTTATAACATTTTTGACATGCGTTTTTCTGTATTGTTTTATTGTTCTGTCTCTCACTGTACAAATAAATCTACCATAAAAATTATAGACTGACCATTTCTTTGTCAGTGGGCAAACGTACAAAATCAGCAGGGGATCAAATACTTTTTTCCCTCACTGTACCATATGAGAACTCCGATTCGTCATGGGTACCAGACCCTAAGGACTCTATGCCTCAAAGCCCTGCATTCTACTCCCCCCAGGCAAGCCCCCTGACATCCCCTACATGTACACAGCCTGAGGATGTGTTTGATGGGGTGGTCAGTACTATTTTTGTGGACACCATCAAGGCCTCTGTAGCCACACTTTTAGACATGGTGATTGGAGAGTATATAAGAGAACAATGCCCCGGTTGTGAGATCAATCACCCCAGTCAACGACGACCTCCGTGTTTATATAACCCACCGCGGTACAACTTCTTCAAACACGTTGAGGAACTGGTGAAAAGACTGTGGTCCTGCCGCTTTATACCATCGATGGTCAGAACCCTGGAGTCTATGGGTCTTGTGCTGTCTATTCCCGGTGTTTACGGTGTAACCGAGGCTTTCCTACAGGAACTGAAGGAGGTGATCTACATCCACGAGAAACTCAAAGAAATCCGGCACACACTGGTGGACGACACCAAATACAAGGAAGCTTTGGTGGCTGATGTGGTGACTTTCTGGCTCAATAAACCCCAAGAGAACGAGAAACAATATATATTTTTATTTCGATATAAAGCAATGGGTAACTATTTGCATACGATGTTAGAGAGAATAAATACATGTTTTCTTGTGAGAGAACTTACAAATGTGATGCAGAAAACTATTGAAAATAAAGTGAACAATGTATCGTTCTACACAACCCACAATACATGGGCGAATGCAGAGAGTGTAAGACATGTAAGACTCTACAATGGACACAACTGGTATCCCATCTTGTGGATGATTCTGTAGAACTAGAAAAATCCTTGTCTAAGATTTTACTTTATTTGTTTGAAACACCGTTTAATTGTAACATGTATCAAATTTGTTGTTTATATACTTATATAACGGATGTATGCGTTTTAAAAATTCAGCGACACAAACCTGTAAATGTAAACCAAGTATACAAGGTGTTGCATGCATGGATCGTTGAGAAAACGGGTACTAATATCCTGAAGTGTCTGTATACGTAATACTTCATGTTTGCAAAAATAAAAATGCAAAATGAAAATGAAATGTTGTCGTTATTTGAACGGGGCTCATTAATGTTATTGTACATCAGACAGGCAAGAAGGATGGCAGAGCAGATGTTGAAAAACATGTATTATACCCCCTCTAACCCAGGGTCTTATGGGGGGGAAGGAGCCATTCCAGAGAGCTATAGCTGTAGAAACAGGTAGCTGGTTAGGCGCTGCTCAAGTGAATGAATGGCTAGCAGAGCAGGATGCTTACACTCTGCATAAACCTGTGCTTCTAGTTCCGACAATGCAGTAATAACCAACGAGTAATCTAACCTAATAATTCCACAACTACTACCTTATACACGCAAGTGTAAAGGGATAAAGAATATGTACATAAAGATATATTAATGAGTGATGGTACAGAACGGCATAGGCAAGATGCAGTAGATGATATAGAGTACAGTATATACATATACATATGAGATGAGTAATGTAGGGTATATAAACATAAAGTGGCATAGTTTAAAGTGCCTAGTGATACATGTATTACATAAAGATGGCAAGATGCAGTAGATGATATAGAGTACAGTATATACATATACATATGAGATGAGTAATGTAGGGTATGTGAACACTAGTGATACTTTTTTTCCCATCAATTTCCATTATTAAAGTGGCTGGAGTTGAGTCAGTATGTTGGCAGCAGCGACTCAATGTTAGGGGTGGCTGTTTAACAGCCTGATGGCCTTGGGATAGAAGCTGTTTTTCAGTCTCTCGGTCCTTGCTTTGATGCACCTGTACTGACCTCGCCTTCTGGATGATCGCGGGGTGAACAGGCAGTGGCTCGGGTGGTTGTTGTCCTTGATGATCTTTATGGCCTTCCTGTGACATCGGGTGGTGTAGGTGTCCTGGAGGGCAGGTAGTTTGCCCCCGTGATGCCTTGTGCAGACCTCACTACTCTCCGAAGAGCCTTACGGTTGTGGGCGGAGCAGTTGCCGTACCAGGCGGTGATACAGCCCGACAGGATGCTCTCGATTGTGCATCTGTAGAAGTTTGTGAGTGCTTTTGGTGACAAGCCGAATTTCTTCAGCCTCCTGAGGTTGAAGAGGCGCTGCTGCGCCTTCTTCACAACGCTGTCTGTGTGGGTGGACCAATTCAGTTTGTCTGTGATGTGTACGCCGAGGAACTTGAAACTTACTACCCTCTCCACTACTGTCCCATCTATGTGGATAGGGGGGTGCTCCCTCTGCTGTTTCCTGAAGTCCACAATCATCTCCTTTGTTTTGTTGATGTTGAGTGTGAGGTTATTTTCCTGACACCACACTCCAAGGGCCCTCACCTCCTCCCTGTAGGCTGTCTCGTCGTTGTTGGTAATCAAGCCTACCACTGTAGTGTCGTCCGCAAACTTGATGATTGAGTTGGAGGCGTGCATGGCCACGCAGTCGTGGGTGAACAAGGAGTACAGGAGAGAGCTCAGAATGCACCCTTGTGGGGAGGATCAGCGGGGTGGAGATGTTGTTACCTACCCTCACCACCTGGGGGCGGCCCGTCAGGAAGTCCAGTACTCAGTTGCAAAGGGCTAAATGCGTTAAATGCGGAGCTGTAATCGATGAACAGCATTCTTACATAGGTATTCCTCTTGTCCAGATGGGTTAGGGCAGTGTTCAGTGTGATGTCGATTGCGTCATCTGTGGACCTATTGGGGCGGTAAGCAAATTGGAGTGGGTCTAGGGTGTCAGGTAGGATGGAGGTGATATGGTCCTTGACTAGTCTCTCAAAGCACTTCATAATGACGGAAGTGAGTGCTACAGGGCAGTAGTCATTTAGCTCAGTTACCTTAGCTTTCTTGGGAACAGGAACAATGGTGGCCCTCTTGAAGCATGTGGGAACAGCAGACTGGGATAAAGATTGATTGAATATGTCTGTAAACACACCAGCCAGCTGGTCTGCGCATGCTCTGAGGACGCGGTCGGGGATGCCGTCTGGACCTGCAGCCTTGCGAGGGTTAACACGTTTAAATGTTTTACTCACGTTGGCTACAGTGAAGGAGAGCCTGCAAGATTTGGTTGCGGGCCGTGTCAGTGGCACTGTATTGTCCTTAAAGCAAGCAAAAAAGTTGTTAAGTCTGTCTGGGAGCAAGGCATCGTGGTCCGCGACAGGCTTTTTTTTTTTTGTAGTCCGTGATTGACTGTAGACCCTGCCACATACCTCTAGTGTCTGAGCCGTTGAAATGCGACTCCACTTTGTCTCTATACTGACACTTAGCTTGTTTTATTGACTTGCGGAGGGAATAGCTACACTGTTTGTATTTGGTCATGTTTCCGGTCACCTTGCCCTGTTTAACTTCTTGAGTGTAGGGGCCAGGATTGTTGTTTTTGGCTAAATAACGTACCCATTTGAAACTGCCTATTTCTCAGGCCCAGAAACGAGAATATGCATATAATTATCAGATTAGGATAGAAAAGTCTAAAGTTTCCAAAACGATCAAAATATTGTCTGTGAGTATAATAGAACTGATATTGCAGGCGAAAATCTGAGGAAAATCAAATCAGGAATTGGCTTCTATTTTGAAAGCTCCATGTTCCATGGCCTGCCTTCGCTCCATTTAAAGGGATATCAACCAGATTCCTTTTCCTATCGCTTCCTCAAGGTGTCAACAGTCTTTAGACATAGTTTCCAGCTTTTATTTTGAAAAATGAGCGAGAAAGATTACATTGCGTCAGTGGATAGCTGGGTGTTCGCATAAGTTTTGCTTGTGCAACAGAGTGGGGCAGCGATTGTCTCTCCCTCTCCTATTGAAAAAGCGACAGTCCCGGTTTATATATTATCGATTATATATTTTAAAAACAACCTGAGGATTGATTATAAAAAACGTTTGACATGTTTCTGTGGACATTACAGATACTATTTGGAATTTTCATCTGCGATGTCGTGACCGCTCGAGCCTGTGGATTTCTGAACATAACGCGCCAAACAAATGGAGGTATTTTGGATATAAAAATAATCTTTATGGAACAAAAGGAACATTTATTGTGTAACTGGGAGTCTCGTGAGTGAAAACATCCGAAGATCATCAAAGGTAAGCTAGTTAATCTATTGCTTTCTGACTTTCGTGACCAATCTACTTGGCTGCTAGGTGTTTCTAACATTTTGTCTACTGAGAGAAATGTTCTTACATAAACCCGTGTTATGCTTTCGCTGAAAAGCTGCATTGAAATCTGACACGCCAGGTGGATTAACAACAAGCTAAGCTGTGTTTTGCTATATTGCACTTGTGATTTCATGAAAATGAAATATGTTTAGTAATTTAATTTGAATTTGGCACACTGCTATTCAGTGGGTGTTGATGAAAATGATCCCGCTAACAGGATGGGTGCGTCAAGAAGTTAAAAGCAGTGGTTCGCGCTTTCTGTTTTGCACGAATGCTGCCATCAATACACGGTTTCTGGTTTGGGAATGTTTTAATAGACGCTGTGGGTTCAACATCACCGATGTACTTGCTAATAAACTCGCTCACCGAATCAGCGTATTCGTCAATGTTGTTGTTCAACGTTATGCGGAACATATCCCAGTCCATGTGTTCGAAGCAATCTTGAAGCGTGGAATCCGATTGGTAGGACCAGCGTTGAACAGACCTGAGCACGGGTGCTTCCTGTTTTAGTTTCTGTCTATAGGCCAGGAACAACAAAATTGAGTCGTGGTCAACTTTTCCGAAGGGAGGGCGGGGGAGGGCCTTATATTCATTGCGGAAGTTAGAATAACAGTGATCTAGGGTTTTGCCAGCCCTGGTAGCACAATCGATATGCTGATAGAATTTGGGGAGCCTGGTTTTCAGATTAGCCTTTTTAAAATTCCCAACTACAATAAATGCAGCCTCAGGATATGCGGTTTCCAGTTTACATAGAGTCGAATTAAGTTCCTTCAGGGCCGTCGATGTGTCTGCTTGGGGGGGAATATGCAGGACTGTGATTATGATCGAAGAGAATTCTCTTGGTAGATAATGCGGTCGGCATTTGATTGTGAGGAATCCTAAGTCAGGTGAACAAAAGAACATGAGTTCCTGTATATTGTTATGATCACACCACGTCTCGTTAATCATGAGGCATACACGTCCACCCTTCTTCTTACCAGAGAGATGCTTGTTTCTGTCGGCGCGATGTGTGAAGAAACCAGGTGGCTGCACCGACTCAGATAGAGTGTCTCGGGTGAGCCATGTTTCCGTGAAACAAAGAATGTTACAGCCTCTGATGTCTCTCTGGAATGATATCCTTGCTCAGATTTCGTCTACCTTGTTGTTAAGAGACTGGACATTGGCGTGTAGTATGCTCGGGACCGGTGCGCGATGTGCCCGTCTACGGAGCCTGACCAGAAGACCACTCCATCTGCCCCTTCTACGACACCGTTGTTTTGGGTCGCCGGCTGGGATCCGATCCATTGTCCTGGGTGGTGGACCAAACAGAGGATCCGCTTAGGAAAAGTCATATTCCTGGTCATAATGTTGGTGAGTTGACCTTGCTCTTATATCCAATAGTTCCTCCCGACTGTATGTAATAAAACCTGAGATTTTCTGGGGTAACTACAATACATTCTAGAGCATACTGGCTACATTGATCCCATTGTTAACAGTGTTAACCTCTCTAGGGTATGTGGGACACTAGCGTCCCACCTGGCCAACATCCAGTGAGATTGCAGAGCCAAATTCAAATACAGAAATAATCTGTCACGTTCTGACCTTTATTTCCTTTGTTTTGTATTTATTTAGTATGGTCAGGGCGTGAGTTGGGTGGGCAGTCTATGTTTGTTTTTCTAGGTTTTGGGTATTTCTATGTTTCGGCCTAGTATGGTTCTCAATCAGAGGTGTCAGTAGTTGTCTCTGATTGAGAATCATACTTAGGTAGCCTGGGTTTCAATGTGTGTTTGTGGGTGATTGTTCCTGTCTCTGTGTTTTGCACCAGATAGGGCTGTTTTTGGTTTTCCACGTTTATTGTTTTGTAGTGTTCGTGTTTATCATTTTTCATTAAACATGAATCAATATAACCACGCTGCGTTTTGGTCCGCCTCTACTTCACCACAGGAAAACCCTTACATAATCATTATAAAAATTCAGAAAACAAAACATATTTGACATAAAATGGTATGAGACACATGTATGTTTGAGAAATAGACATTGTCCTTTCCATGGTAGTAAAATCCTATCTATATTTGCTAACTTTCTATAAAAATGTATTGGAGTGAGATCATTTCTTTCTTTCGGGAAATGTATACCGAGTATATCCACATCACCATCACACCATTTTATTGGTAAACTACATGGTAATGGTTTGCCTTGTTAAGAATAATTATAATTCTCCTGTGGTACGGGTGGTCTTGCCTTGCTGTTAGGGCCACGAACTCTAGCTCACAGATATTGTTAGCGTGTCGACAGAGGCATAAGATCAAATCTGTTTCATTATCTTACTACAGTATGTGTTTTTTTTTACTGCTGGTTTTATGACACCGTTGGTAACAAAAAAGTTATCCAATCCCACCAAATTGTTGTTTGTCTCGCTATGTTAGGTTAACTAGAAGTCACTGAATGTAATGCTTTGTGTGTGTTTAAAGTGTTGGAAAAATGGTGCAACTTAAACCGGCTACCCGGAACATTTTCTAATAGTTGACCACAATTGCATTAGTGAGGTCATCGTGGAAATGTGAGTTTCCAAACATCGCTCCAGTCACTGACGTCATTTGGCTAGACCTCGCATGTCAGAGTCTAGAACCGTTCCTTCCCCTCTTCCTTGAAGAAATCGCTAATCTGACTCAATTTGTCAATATGTGAAAACTTTATTAACTAATGGTATAATATTTTAATTCAGAAATTGCATGAAGGCAGCCTCACAGACACACTTCCTATGAAGCACATATATCACAAATCTGAATAATGGTGCAACTAAAATCGGCTACTGGTCTCCATTGCATCACCTACCCGGAACATTTTCTAATAATTAACCGCAATTGCATTAGTGAGGTCATCATGGAAATGTGAGTTTCCAAACATCGCTCCAGTCACTCCAAACATCGCTCCAGTCACTGACGTCATTTGGCTAGACCTCGCATGTCAGAGTCTAGAACCGTTCCTTCCCCTCTAATCTGACTCGATTTGTCAACATGTGAAAACTTTATTAACTAATGGTATAATATTTTAATTCAGAAATTGCATGAAGGCAACCTCACAGACACACTTGCTATGAAGTACATATATCACAAATCTGTTCATGAAATACATTCAATACGAATAATAATCTAGGAGTAATACAGTAGGCCGCAAAAAGTTAAAAAAAAAACACTACTCTGACTGATCACTGGATGTCAAAGTCTTGAGCTCCTGCTTGGAGTTAACCTTGACCTCAACTCCACGCAGCTCCACTCCACTATCCCCACCCCCATCCTTTTCCTTCCCCAACCACCCCAGCTTGAGTGTCAGCGAGCGCAGAGCGGAGCTCTCGTCCGGGGCTGTGGAACCACTCCGGCTGGACCTCGTGCTGCGGGAGAAGGAGGCGGAGGTACCTCCCTCGGAGTTAGTGCCCTCGAACAGCTTGGCCATGAAGCTGAGGCCGGCCTGGCGGATGTGGGAGCTGCCGGCGAACACGTACAGCACAGGGTTCACACTGCTGCTCAGGAAGGCGAACGCCGTGACGTTGGGACGGGCCACTGCAGCAGCATTGGAGAGAGTGGCGTTGCTACCCAGCAGACCAATCACCTGTGAGAGAGAGAAGGGAGGAGAGGGAGAGGGAGAGAGAGAGAGAGAGAGAGAGAGAGAGAGAGAGAGAGAGAGAGAGAGAGAGAGAGAGAGAGAGAGAGAGAGAGGAGAGAGAGAGAGAGAGAGAGCGAGAGAGAGAGCGGGGGAACGAAAGAGAAAGAGAGAGAGAGAGAAAGAGAGTGACGGAGAAAGAGAAGGGCGAGAGAGAGAGAAAGACAGTGAGAGAGAGAGAGAGAGAGAGAGAGAGAGAGAGAGAGAGGAGGAGGAAAAAATGTAAAGAGAATGAGGTAAAGAGTTGAGAGGAGACAGATAAACATCAGAGAGACTGATAGGGATTCTACCTATCATTCTACCTATTACTATTATACCTATTATTCTACCTATTACTATTATTATTCTACCTATTATTATTATACCTATCATTCTACCTATTACTATTATTATTATACCTATTATTATTATACCTATCATTCTACCTATTACTATTATTATTATACCTATTATTCTACCATTATTATTATTCTACCTATTATTATTATTATATATAGTATTCTACCTGTTATTGTTATTACATCTATTATTCTACCCATTATTCTAATTCTACCCATTATTATTAGTCCTATTGTTCTACGTATTATCATTATTAGTATTATTCTACCTGTATGACACAATGAACTGCTACATAACACATAGCACCTTTCAAATACATTGAGGAACTGACGTACCTGTAAGATGTTGACCAGGTGGTAGGGCAGCCAGAAGAGAGCGAAGGCGCCGATGATGAGGAGGATGAGACGGTTTCCTCGTCCCTTGCGCTGGAACATGGCACTGCGTAGCCGGCAGATGACGGAGGTGTAGCAGACGATGATGAAGGTGAAGGGGAGGAAGAAGCCCAGGACGGTCTCGAATAGGTACTGGAACACCTGGTGACCCACACTTCCCCAGTGGTACGGCATGCAGATGCTCATGGAGATGTTCTTGTGAAGGAAGGGCTTCAGGTTACTGGGGAGGGAGGGAGGGAGGGATTATTATTATTATTATTCTACCCATTATTATTATTCCTATTATTCTACATATTATCAGTATTAGTATTATTCTACCTGTATGACACAATGAACTGCTACATAACACATAGCACCTTTCAAATACAGAGAGAGAGAGAGAGAGAGAGAGAGAGAGAGAGAGAGAGAGAGAGAGAGAGAGATTGTTTGGATGAGACAATGGGAGTGTTCCAGGTCTTATTCATTGTACTTGTGCTGGGCAGGTTATAATGGAAAGTGTTTTACAGGAACCACAAAAAAAATGACCCTGGAACACAACCATTGAAACAGATTAACGCAGAAAAGTTTAGGATTTGTATTCGATAATGACATCTTTTGACATTTACAGATCAGGCTTGTTCAAATCACTCTCATGAACATGTACACAGTTGTTCATACAGACACAACAATACAGACTGTTGGGCAAGGCTGAATTTGATCTCTCCCTCTCTCTCTTGCCTCTTTCTCGCCCTCTCTCGCCTCTCTCTCGCCTCTTTCTCTCTCTCTCTCTCTCTCTCTCTCTCTCTCTCTCTCTCTCTCTCTCTCTCTCTCTCTCTCTCGCTCTCTCTCTCTCTCTCTCTCTCTCTCTCTCTCTCTCTCTCTCTCACACCACACCACACCACACCACACCACACCACACCACACCAGTCACAGATCCATGGTGGTCAGAGAACAAATTCACACAGATACACTTATCAGTGGAGGCTGCTGAGGGGAGGACAGCTAATAATGGCTGAAATTGAGTGAATGGAATGGTGTTTCATGTGTTTGATACCATTCCAGTCCAGCCATGATCTGCCATTCCAGCCATTATTACGAGCTGTCCTCCCCTCAGCAGCCTCCACTGAAACTTATGTTGATGTTGCATCAACATCCTGTAAACGTTTGGACTCTATTTTAGTTCTTCTTTTGCAGAATAGACAGCACACAGACGTATTATACTTTGTAATATACTCATATATACCATACACTGAGTATACAAACACTAAGAACACCTGCTCTCTCCAACACCTGCTCTTTCCAAACCAACTTCAATCAGTGTAAATCACACACACACACACACACACACACACACACACGCACGCACGCACGCACGCACGCACGCACGCACACACACACACACACAGCCCCACCTGCGATAGAAGGGCATGGGCAGAGCTAAGACGAATGCCAGCACCCAGATAGCCAGCAGAACGGCCATCAGGGTTTTCTTGGTCCTCATCCTCTGTGACAGGAAGGGCCTTGCCACGGCCAGCCAGCGATCCATGCTCATCAAGCAGATCAGGTAGATGGAGACATTCATGTTGACGCAGCACAGGTAGTGTACCGTCTTACAGGCCACCGCCCCGAACTCCCAGCCTCGCCTGCCTGCCAGGAAGTGCAGGAAGAGCGGGGCGCTTAGCAGCACCAGGGCGTCGGCCGCGGCGAGGTTTAAGACGAGCAGGCACGTGACAGAGCGATGCCTCACACGGCACAGCACCGACCACACCACGAACAGGTTGCCTGGGAAACCAAAGACAAAGGCCAGGACCAGAATGGAGATACCGATCTGGTGTGAGATGGAGAGAGGAGGGGAGGAGGAGACAAGAGCAGGGGTGGAGGGGAGCAGGTGGGGAGCGGAGATGGAGAGGTCTGACGCCATTTTCTGGACTTTTGGATAATCCACCGTAGGATAGGATAGAAAATATAATTAGAACACACAGGATGAGATGTAACAATGGGAAGCACACAGAGAGATGAGAGACAGGTACAAATCAGTCGTTCTGCCCCTGAACAGGCAGTTAACCCACTGTTCCTAGGCCGTCATTGAAAATAAGAATTTGTTCTTAACTGACTTGCCTAGTTAAATAAAGGTAATAAAAAAAAACACACACACAGCATTGCATACAGTATTACGTACAAGTAATCACATAATCACTCATGCATCATCATATTTACAGACAAGGGACAGTAAAGCACACATCCTCTCCAAAACATTTCATTCCAGCCAGTGTATACAATGCCAGTATCACTTCAAAAAAGCTTGATACATCACTGACCTTTATGAGATGGATTAATTCTCCTTTTAACCTGGATCTTCTCAAATCCACAAGAAGTGTCTGTCCGCCTGTCTGTCTGTCTGTTTATCTGACTGTATGTCTGTCCACCTGTCTGACTGACCTCTTGTCCGTCCGGCCGTCTACACAGGACTCCTTTTTCTCTCCTCTTTCTTGTTCCCCTTCTGTCAGTCTGAAAACACAAAATACATGCTATCACCACAAGTCAGGAAGGAAGTCTGTGATCATCACATTTGACTGTGTACTTCCTACACATCCACCCAAACTCTCTTTATTTATTACTGCATCCACCCAAACTCTCTCTGTATATGACTGTGTCCACCCTAACTCTCTCTATATATTACTGCATCCACCATAACTCTCTCTATATATTACTGCATCCACCATAACTCTCTCTATATATGACTGCATCCACCCTAACTCTCTCTACATATTACTGCATCCACCATAACTCTCTCTATATATGACTGCATCCACCATAACTCTCTCTATATATGACTGCGTCCACCCTAACTCTCTCTATATATGACTGCATTCACCCTAACTCTCTCTATATATGACTGCATTCACCCAAGTCTGTCTAGTCTGTTTGTCTGCCTTACTGCTTACTCTCTTTGGGCCTGATTAGAGATAAGTACTAGAGATAAGTAGAGATAAGTACACTTAGCATGTACTTAATTCAATAAAACATGGACTTAAGTCAACCTTTTTTACATAAGCCCATGTTAAGTCCACAAATAGCTTAATGGTGGCAAAAAAACTTTGCAAAAAAAATTCTGCATCACTGTGTAATCTTTCTGACAATCCTTTCCATTTTTCCGTGTGAGCTGAATCGTAGATAACCTCCAGCCCTCACATGATAGCTTTGAGAAATGAATGTGTTTGGTTGTGATCAGACATCACAGTTTTTACAAATCCACTATATGATGTTTACTACATTGGGTATACCGAACATTAGGAACACCTTCCTAATATTGAGTTGCCCCCCCCCCCCCCCCCCCCCCCCACCCCCTTTTGTCCTCAGAACAGCCTCAATTGTACGCTGTGCTACTGGTGCGAGTCTGGTTTTGTACCCATGTAGGTTTATTTTTGTATTGCCGTGGGTTTTGTAATTAAACTACTCCATGCTATTACCTATCTCTGCTCTCCTGCATCTGACTTCACTGCCACCAAGTCCGTCACACTTACAGTTACGCCTCAGTTGAAGCAGTGGCCAGTTAGCTCTGAGTGTTACAGTGGAGCAGTGAGAATACAGGTAAAAACATGATGACGACGCCAAATAGGCCTACTAATACACATTAATGGGACGCTGAAGAGATGAGGTATTTTGTTATTTTTATGAATGATTTCTTGTGTTTTCGAATGCCAAAAAATGTTTTTGTCTCTGATGTGTTGGGTAATGTCCATGTGATTTTCCGTGAGGGCGAGTCGACAAGTGTGTTGTAAAGGGCAGTTCTGTGTCTCAACATCATGTCTCAAGCAACTTCCCCCCCACTCAACGACAAATCATTTCATAATCACTTGACGATTACCTCTCTCCCTGTCTGTCTGTCTGTCTGTCTGTCTGTCTGTCTGTCTGTCTGTCTGTCTGTCTGTCTGTCTGTCTGTCTGTCTGTCCCTTTCCTTTCTGTCTCCCCTTTCCTGTCTCTGTCTTTCTCTCTCTCTCGCTCTCAGGATGGAAGCCACATCAAGGAATACCACCATCACCTACTTCTCCGCCAATTAATCCACTTCAAACCATCCCGTCTCTTCCTTATTCTATTGGCATCTCCATTCTTCTAGTTGCTATGGCCATGGGTCTCCATGGGAACCTCCTAGTGGTGTGGACCATCCTGTTCTGCCTGCAACAGCGTTCCATCACCTCCATCCTCTTCCTCCAGTTGGCGGCCACCGACACCATCGTCCTGCTCACTGCTCCTTTCTTCATTCGCCAGTTCTTCACGGGCGAAATCTGGGAGTTGGGAGAGGGCGCGTGTAAGCTCCTGCACTACATCTGCAGCATCTTTCATGTACCTCAGCCTCCTGTTGGTCACCCTGATGGGCGTCGATCGACACCTGCGTGGGGATTGGACCTTCATGTCCAAGCGCGTTCGCCCACCAGAATATTCCTTCATCTTGCAATTTTATTGATTTTAGTACAGCACATGTTCTCATATTGTGTTCTCAGTTTTCCATAAAATATGTTGCAGATTTTTGTTTATTCTATATCCACAAGTATTCTAAACAGATATGGATATATCTTCAAAACAGTATAATCAATCAGTCAAACATTGTTCTTAATGCAATTAATTGTAACAGACAAGAACTGCAATTTAACTAGATACAATATGTAATTACATTCATTGAAGACACTTACTAAAACGTAAGTGGGCTGGGAACCCTGAAGATGCAAGACACTTTAATAATGAAGTAAATCAAATCCAATTGTTTCTTGTCTCATCCATTCTACCCGGTGTTTCATTATTCCCTAGAGACGGTAGCTGCATTAATCCTGGTCCTCTTCGGCATCATGGCAATCTGCTCATTCCTTAGTATCCGGACACACCTGCTGGCACCACCAGGAAGACCACCTGATAGTGTTGACCTTTGCCCTATTTTGGGCTCAATACCACCTTGTCAATGTGTTGCACATGAGCAATGGTTACTATGCCATAATTACCCAGAGCTAATATCACACTGTATGAGCGTGAGGCTGAAAAAAATCACATTTATATAAAAATCGACTGTATTTTTTATTGTCATTATTCAAAGTGAAAATGAAATGTATGATTTCCTTGTTTCAAGTGGGGACCGGTCTCTCCGGATCATTCAAAGGTTGACAGCCTCCAACATGGACACGCACAGCAGGAGACCAGCATGATGGGAGCGGGAGAGAGAAAGAGGAGAACGAAGGAGTTGAGGCGCTGGATGAAGAGGTAAAAGAGAGGAGAACGGTTCCAGGAGAAAGAGAGGGGGAGGAGAAAGAGGGAAAAGAATGGCCTGAAGGTAAAGAAATGACTGGACAGACTGTGAAGGACCTGCATGCTATTGCCTGCCAGCCAGTCATGACTCTTCTGTGAGTTGTCTTCTTCTCCCTTTAAGAGTTTCCTAATCAATGGATGGCAGCCAAATCTAATCTGAGAAAATTGTGTTTTATTTTCTTGATCTGGCCCAACATGGCAACATGTCTTAATGCTTTTGAGAAAATATATGAAGCAAAAAGAAGTAGGAAAATATTACAGTGCTCTTTTTACTGTACTTACAGCAGTACACCACACACACACACACACACACACACACACACACACACACACACACACACACACACACACACACACACCAACACTCACACACACACACACACACACACACACACACACACACACACATACACACACACACACACACACACACACACACACACACACACACACACACACACACACACACATATATATAAAGAGAGGCAGTCAGACAGACAAGACATCCCGGTAAGATCACTTATAAAATTCACCCCCCTCACCTGCTGAGCTTGAAGCACAACCTCTAAAAACAGAGATATGGTCCAGTCAGTAAGTCAGTCATGACCAATTAGGAAAAACTTACATCTAGTGGCCGCCGAGCGAACTGCAGGAAACCAGTCTTAGGCAGTGTTTTCCCATCAAAATAGGTTCTGCCACCATAGCGTCCAACTACCAGCCCAGAGGGTCACTATTTGACATTTTTCACAGGTTTCACACAGATGGGGCTCACAACATTGGCGCTGGTCGTGGATTCTAGCTCTCCTTCCTTTTCTTTCAGCCCCTCTGCATCCCTGTCTCTCTCTCGGCTGTTCTGGCTGTTCTGTCGGTTCTTCCTGGTCCCAGAGTCCAGCGCAGTGCCCTCGAACAGACGGGCCATGAAGGCAAAGCCTTCCCGCCGGATATAGGACTTGCCGGCGAAGGTGTAGAGGACCGGGTTGGCACAGCTGCTGATGAATGCCAGGGCTGATGTGACCGCACGGCAGGACTGCCAGATAGGGTCCAGTCTGGAGGAAGAGTAGATATGAAAACAGCAGAAAAAAAATTGTTTTTATTCAAATGTAGTTAGGGATTTGATAACAATACACTACAAATGATACCTGTGATGAGGTGAGGATCTTATGAAACAGTAATTTGGGAAAGACTTTTCAGAAAGCCTACCTTGCTTTTATAGCTGAATCTTGAGGAGAAAGTGCTGCGGCAACCTGTAAGGACAGATTTCATCACAGCAGACAGCCCAGTTACAGCTGGACCTACTGTTTCAGCCCCGTTTAGGAGTGTGAGGCCCTGGCTATAGCTCAGACATGCACACACACAAAACACCCCACACATGCACGCACACACTACCTGCACAATGTTGATGACATGGTAGGGCAGCCAGAAGATTCCAAAGGTGACCACGATGGTTAGGATGAGTTTCTCACTGTGGATCCTCCTCCTGAACCTGGTCAAATCAAATCACACTTTTTTTTCGTACAGAGTTTTAAGTGTTTTTTCCCCCGAATTCCAAATGGTGGAAAATCAATCACGACAGACCTTAATGGTCCTTGATGTAAATGTACCAGAATTCAGGACTCTAGATCACACGGGGTGAGGGGAAAGGCCTTTAAAACGTTTGCTTTCTCAATCACTTGTTATAGCTTTACCATGTGGCCAATTGGCATGGCGTTGCATGCTAGTGTTTGGCCCCTGGTCCTTTACTCTCATGCAATGTATTCCCCTCCTGGGCCTTGCCATCAAACAGGATTTTATTTTAAATTCTCCAGCTTTTTCACAAAATAATCTAAATAATAATGAATGCCAACCAATACAATAGGATTTCACCCAACTTCACTGGCTTGTAAAAAGTGAGAAAATAAAAACAATACATCTAGACAAATATGAAATAAAATGAAGATAGTAAAACAGCAGTGGACCTGGTTTGTCTGATCCTCCGCAGGATGCAGATGTAGCTGCCTACAATCAACCCGTAAGGAACTACAAATCCCAGCACCGTCTCCAACGTGTACTGGAGCACCACCTGCGCTGAGAGAATGGGACGTGTACTGTATCAGCATAGAGATCACATTGATCGGTTAGCGTTAGTGACACTATAGACAGTCAGGTCCATGAGTATTTGGACAGTGACACAACCACCACCATGGATTTGAAAGTGTAAGTGTAAGTGGGGCTCAAATGTAATTGGGCAAACTAACAAAATCATGAATTAAATAGTGAGATTTAATACGTGGTTGCAAATCCTTTGCAGTCAATGACTTCCTGAATTCTGGAACCCCTAGACATCACCAGGTGCTGGGTTTCTTTCCTGGTGATGCTCTGCCAAGCCTTAGCTGCAGCTGTCTTCAGTTCCTGCTTGTTCTTGTGGCGTTTTGTCTTCAGCAAGTGAAATGCATGCTCAATTGGATTCAGGTCAGGTGATTGACTTGGCCATTGTAGAACGTTGAACTTTTTTTTTTGCCTTAAAAAAGTATTGGGTTGCTTTCGCAGTATGCTTCGGGTCATTGTCCATCTGCACTGTGAAGCGCCGTCCAATGAGTTTTGAAGCATTTGGCTGAATCTGAACTCTGGTACAAGTTGATATTTGTCTCATCTGTCCATAGGATGTTGTTCCAGAACTGTATAGGCTTTTTTAGTGTGTTTTTTTGGCAAACTCTAATATGGTTTTCATGTATTTGAGGTTTACCAATGGTTTACATCTTGTGGTTAGCCCTCTGTGTTTACTCTGGTGAAGTCTTCTCTTCATTGTTGACATTGACACAGATACCCCTGCCTCCTGGAGGGTGTTAATGATCTGGCCAACTGTTGTGAAGGGGTTTTTCTTCACCAGGGAAAGAATTATTCTGTCATCCACCACAGTTGTTTTATGTTTTATGTACCACACCAAATGTTTCTGATTTCTCTCTGATGGGTTTGTTTAGATTTTCAACCTAATGATGGCAGTGACAGTTCTTTTGACTTCCTATTGAGGGTGAACAGCAACAGATTCCAAATTCAAGTGCCACACTTGAAATCATCTCTGTACCTTTCATATGCTTACTTATAAATGAACTAATGAGGGAATAACACACACCTGGCCATGGATAAGCTGAGCAGCGAATTGTCCAATTATTGTCCACATATAAAAGTGTTGTAATTCCTACTCCATTCACCCAATTTGGATGTAAATACCCTCACATTAAAGCTGAATGTCTGACCTTCCCGCTCCTATTCATTATTTAACTTGTGGTAGACATGCTAAAATAGTAACAACTTGGTAAATATCCAAGTATTTATGGGCCTGACTGTATACAAAATTGC
Source organism: Oncorhynchus mykiss (assembly GCF_057628025.1). Lineage (NCBI taxonomy): Eukaryota > Metazoa > Chordata > Actinopteri > Salmoniformes > Salmonidae > Oncorhynchus > Oncorhynchus mykiss. The sequence continues at coordinate 17,301,906 of NC_143030.1, forward strand.
GATGTAATCCTTGACTACAGATAAGAATGTGAATAAACAGGTAACTATGGTGATAGAAAGCTCTCATGTAAAGTCTGTACTTTTTTGTTCCCAAACCTGAAATACATTCACGGTTTTATTGGTTGCTCTTTCCCCCTCCCCTGTCAGTCACTCCAGGAGTGAAGATAATTAGCAAAGTAAGGAATGAATTCAGTTGGTAAATAAGGAAGTAAGTGTCACTCACTTGACTCTGCTTCTTGTGAAATGACTCACACACCATACGGCTCCTCCCGTTGGGGTACGTGGCCGTCAGTTTGTGCCTGAACAGCAACGCGGGGATGGATGAGACCAGCACCAGGATCCACAGTACCAGCACCGCCCGCAGTACTGCCTTCCGGCCAGCGAGGGCGGCAACACGCCGCGGCCACACCACGGCCACCAGCCTGTGCAGGCTCATCAGCATGATCAGTTGGATGGAGGCGTACATGTTGGCCAGGCACAGGTAGAAGAGTATCTGATCCAGACAAGAAGAGAGTGGCTTTTTCTTGTCATTTCAAAAGGATAAGGATTCAATGACAATGTAATCACTGCATGTCAAGTGTCAATGGTGTTTTCAAACATCTGGGAAGAAAATTACATCATTGGAACATTTACATATTGGTTGCATTCCAGGCCGACAAAATTGCAGTCATTGCGTTGCATCAACCAATGGTTGCGTGCTATGTCATCGACTGCGCAGTCGGGCATCAGATTGCTATTTCATATGATGTGGTAAGCAGATATGTTAAACACCTATACAGGCGTTGTGAGATCTGGCAGATGTCTACAGTGTAGTCAGCCTGGAATGCGGCAATCAACAAAAAGAAGAGCCTCCACCTTGCACATGATATCGCCAAAAATCCATGTCTTCTTCACAAGGTACACGATGAAGAACGGCGTGAGCGCCATGAGCGAGCCGTCGGCCACTGCCAGATTGAGGATGAGGAGGGTGGTGACAGAGCGACGGCGGGCGCGTGCCAGGATACTCCAGATGATGAAGAGGTTGCCGGGGACGCCAAGGAGAAACACCAGACCCAGGATGAGTGCCCCTACGGTTGTGGAGGTGGTATTACCCACAATGCTTTGGTTCGTCGCGAAAACAGACATGGTGGTGTTAAGGACGTGGTTGGAGGCTGAAAGGAACAGGGAGGGGGGCGTAGTGGAGGAGAACGGAGAAAGGGACAAGGGGGGTTTTGTGAGGGATGGAGGGATGATTTGGGGGATGGTTTGGTTGTGGGCCATGGCAATGATCTGCAAGGGACAGAAAGGTCAAAGGTTCAATGAAAACACTGAGGTAGAAGTGTCACTAACTTGTATCAGCAGCAATGTTGAATAGTTAGTGGTGGTATAGGATACAGACCTGGGTTCCAATACTTTATCTGTGCTTGATTGAGCTTGCCTGGCTTAATAACCCAATAGAACAGTCTTAAAACTGCAAATCCCACCCATCTGACACTCCAGGCATGGTAGACCAAACACTCAAAGTATTTGAAAGATTTAAAATCGTGTTTGAAGGCAGGTCTGATAGAGTATGAAACAAGCTTAGGTGTATGAGAGGCTGTGAGCGTAGGACTTTAAGTGGTAAAGATACAGAGGACGTGTTTGCATTGAAGAGGATGCAGTCCCATAATCCATTCAGACACTGTGGGGGTTCAAATTGCAAGTCAAACATGTATAGCTTAGGCCAGGGTTTCCCAAGCCCCCACCCATGGGTGCAGGTTTTGTTTTTTACCCTAGCGATTAAAATTATCAAAGCCTGATGAAGAGTTGGTCATGTGAATCAGCTGTGTAGTGCTAGGGTAAAAAACAAAACCTGCACCCAGGGTGTGCTCCAGGACCCACTTTGGGAAACTCTTGCCTAAAATAAACATGTTTGACTTGCAATTAAGCCACTGGAGTGCAGGCAGCGACTGACTGGATTTATCACACTCACTCTCAAACATATTTAATACACCTAATGGACAGTAATGCTAGTGTGCGTCTACACAAGACAGAGGAGAGAAGATAATGTAGACAGAGGAGAGGATAATGTAGACAGAAAAGAGAAGCTAATATAGAGGAGAGAAGATCCTGTAGACAGAGGTGAGAAGCTAATATAGAGGAGAGAAGATAATATAGAGGAGAGAATATCTTGTAGACAGAGGAGAGAAGATAATATAGAGGAGAGAAGATAATATAGAGGAGAGAAGATAATATAGAGGAGAGAAGATAATATAGAGGAGAGAAGATCCTGTAGACAGAGGAGAGAAGATAATATAGAGGAGAGAAGATAATATAGAGGAGAGAAGATAATATAGAGGAGAGAAGATCCTGGAGACAGAGGAGAGAAAATAATATAGAGGAGAGAAGATAATATAAGGAGAGAAGATCCTGTAGACAGAGGAGAGAGGATAATGTATACAGAAGAGGAAGCTAATATAGAGGAGAGAAGCTAATATAGAGGAGAGAAGATCATGTAGAAGAGAGAAGATCATGTAGACAGATGAGAGAAGCTAATATAGAGGAGAGAAGATCACGTAGAAGAGAGAAGATCATTTAGACAGATGAGAGAAAATCATGTAGCGAGAGGAGAGAAGCTATTATAGAGGAGAGAAGATCATGTAGCGAGAGGAGAGAAGCTATTATAGAGGAGAGAAGATCATGTAGCGAGAGGAGAGAAGCTATTATAGAGGAGAGAAGATCATGTAGCGAGAGGAGAGAAGCTATTATAGAGGAGAGAAGATCATGTAGATTTATAAACAGAGAAGACAAGAGGAGATCAGTGAGACACATTCAGGGCGTGAGAGAGAGAATACCTTCAGGACAAATACAAACATCCTGTGATTAATATGGGTTTAGATGTGGTATTAACAGATAGCTGTGAGTGATTCGCTAATGAAGAATACATTCCCCTGTTGGGTAGCAACTGGGTGGTGCATGTGTGTGTGAGCATGTGTGCATGCGTGTGTGTGTATGTGTGTGCGAGTATGTGCGTGTGTGTGCGTGCGTGTTTGTGTGCGTATCTGTGTGTGTATGTGCATGCGTGGGTTTGTGTGAGTGTGTGTACACTTGTGTGTACGCGTGTGTGTGTGTGAGTGTGTGTGTATGCACACACACTCCTTCTACTCTACATTACTTGACTTCAAATTCTGCAAAAGCTTTTATTCGGATGTCTACATCTTTTAGGTTCCTGAATAAACTTCAACGCAGCAGACATAAATGCCTCGAAACCTGTGTGTTATTTCTTCCTAAAGTCTGTGTTTTTATTTTGACTGAGGCTGAAACACTGGGAGGAGTCCACGTGTAGGTGTGTTGAGGAATTGTAACAGGTTTCTAATTGCAAACCAGCATGACCAGACTTGACTGGTAAAATAAACACTAAGTCTTGTAGCTACAATGTTTGTTTGAGAAATCATTCTGCCTCCCTCCGAGGACTGTTTCAAATCACTGTCTGCCTTCGAAATGGCACCCTATTGTAGTGCACTACTTTTGACCCTATTGGGAATAAGATGCTATTTCAGACAATCCTATATCTTAGTGTTTGGTGTGGAGAAGCCCATGGTGTGAGAATATGTTTAATATTTAACATGACAATCTAATCTATCCTGTGTTTCCCTTGCAAATATGGTGTTGTATAGGCTTCTCTTATACCATGCACTCACACCTGTAATAATAATGAACTCACGTGCGTCCACATCACAGGAGGTTGGTGGCACCTTAATTGGGGAGGATGGGCTCATGCTAATGGCTGTAGCTAAATAGGTGGAATGGTTTCAAACACATCAAACACATGGAAACCACACGTTTGACCCCGTTCCATTTATTCCATTCCAGCCATTACAATGATCCAGTCCTCCTATACAGTATATCCTCACACCAGCCTCCCCTGGTGCACATGGACACACACACACACTGTATACTATACATTGGCTATATGCAAATATTACAGTACATTGCACATCTATGTAAATCTTAATGTTCTTGTTTTATCAAGTAATAACTTGACAGAAATTCAACGCACGTCGAAAATATTTCAATGATTGTTGTTTACAATGTTGGTAATTTAGCAGGCACTCTTATGCAGAGCGACTTACAGGAGCAATTAGGGTTAAGTGCCTTGCTCAAGGGCACATTGACAGATGCTTCACCTCGTCACCTCGGGATTCAAACAAGCAACCTTTTATTTACTGGCCCAACACTGGAACCACTAGGCTACTCAGTAAAATAACAATCCTTATAATCTAGTACTCAGAGGTGCACACACACATCCCAAATTAACCTCTTTGCACCCTCACAGTAGTTCTTATTGTAATTCTGCTGTCATTCTGAGTGATTATGAGTGTGTACTATGGTGTGGGAGTCAATTCATTCATTTCTACAATATCATTTATGCATTAAATATCAAGCTTGGCTTAGAAGTGCACGGCTGGCTAGACTTTGTAACAGGTAGTGAGGGAATAGATCTGTAGAGTATTAGACAGTTCAGGGAGACTTCTGTGCATTGTACTGTAGACCCATGGAGTTAGCTAGAGGACTAATCATGCACATTGTACTATAGTCCCATGGAGTTAGCTAGAGGACTAATCATGTGCATTGTACTGTAGTCCCATGGAGTTAGCTAGAGGACTAATCATGTGCATTGTACTGTAGTCCCATAGAGTTAGCTAGAGGACTAATCATGTGCATTGTACTGTAGAACTAAGAGTTAGCTAGTGTACCTGTTTTTGCATGTCACAGTCACCATGATGGGACAGATACAACTCTGAGTCCTCTAACTCTATTTGTAGAGTGCTTATCTGTCCTCTTTCACACATGTACATGACAGTATGATACACCTTGTGAATTGGAAGTGTGTTGTTTTGTGTATACCAACTCTCCCTGAGAGAAACCTTTTAGAGAGTGGGGTCACGGCTAAATGGACACTGTGTGTAGAGAACACTGTATCATTTTCCCCACCATTGAGAGCAACAGCTGACACCCTCAAACGGGCCAGACTCACAGAGAGAAACAAGTTAGGACTGCTCTTGGGCACAACAGTAGAAAAGCTCCTACGCACACTAGCATATTATACATACCTTAGAGAGAAAGGGAGAGGGAGAGAAGAGAAAGCGAGGAGCGAGGATATGACTCTGATTCATAGAGTTGCTATTGGGCTCATTATCACATATGATGTTTCATTGAGAACAGCTGGTCGCACCCACCGAACAGTTAAATGACAACAGTACTACTTTCTGCATGTTTGATGTGGTGTCAAGTACACACCAGGGTATGTGTGTATCAAATGTCTGAGTAGGAGTGTAGATCTAGGATCAGGTCCCCGTCTGTCCATGTATTTGTATTTATTATGATCTGAACGGCAAGCTGATCCCAAATCAGCACTTTGAGGGGCTTAATAGGATACATACTGCCCCAGGACTATCTAACCATCTCTATATATGTTGTTATCCGAGGACATGCTGATAGCTCCTGCTAGAGTTTACTTTATAATACATTACTTTACTGTACTTAATTTGACTGTCTATTGCCATTGACTGACCGGACCACAATCAGGAGGGAGGTTGGGGACGAAAGAGAGGGAAGACTGAAAACAAACTCACCAAATAGTCCTATTCCTGGGATAGAGAAAGAGATGGAGAAGAGGCAGGGACAGACTTCCTTTATTTCATTTCTTCTAGTCTTGATGGTGTATATATTCTTCCTACTTTTCTCAGTACTCCTCTTTCACTCCACGTGTTCTCTCCTCTCGATCCCTCTTTCTCTCTATCCCTCTTCCTCTCTATCTCTCTCTCTCTCTCTCTCTAACTCTGTATTTTCACTGATCTGTCATGCTTGCAGTAGCATGCTGTAGCAGAGTAAAGGGAAGGGGGTGTGTCGTGTTCCCTCATCTTTCAACATCTCCCTCCACACCTTATCATACGTGAGGTAATGTATCTTGTAATGTAGTGTTAATGTGGAATGACACCTCCTGGCCATAGAGATAAGGGTGACACACACACACACACACACACACACAAAACACAGACACTCACACACAGTAAAAACAGGTGAATCAGACACTTGCCCCTCCCACATCTGTCTCTTTCACAATCTATCATCACATCCTGCTTTACAGAGAGAGAAAGAGAGAGCGAAAGAGAGAACTTCTTGATTAACTGACAAACACTCCAGGATTAATTATATAATGCTAAAGCCAATCATAGCGAGTTGTATCTACAACTAATAACAATTGATTACTATAACAATTGATTGAGAGTGTAAGAGAGAGAGAGATACAACCAGAGATTTAAACCTTGTTGTAACCTTTATTATTGACCCCTCGAACAGCATCATAAGTACCTTGATCTACTCTAGACAGTTTATTATAAACACCATACAAATGCAGATATTTAAAAGGAAATTGAAGAAAGTAGCTGAGTTAGTGGTGTCGTGTCTTTACTATCATTAACTGAAGACTTTTCAGATATTTTATCTGATCAATTAGTCTTCGAATTAATTAATTATTTACTTTACCTCACAATAGTCTCATTCCAAACGTAGTAAATTGTTGGTTATCTGCACGAACCCAGTCTTCACTATGAGTCATCCATACATCAATTGCCTTAAATCATTTATTTATTACTAACTAAGTAATTCACAGAAATGCATAAACAAACAAACAAACAAGGTAAATATGGTTACATGAAATGAGAATGTGCCCTAGTGGGCTAAACCGGCATGGCGGCTTGTTAGACAAAAGGGGAAGTGGGGGTCGACTAAGAAATCACTACAGAGTGATAATTATAACAATTGAAATGCTAATCCCTTGCACATGAACGCTCACTCATTCAGGAACAATTGCAATCAATATATACAGTGGGGCAAAAAAGTTTTTAGTCAGCCACCAATTGTGCAAGTTCTCCTGCTTAAAAAGATGAAAGAGGCCTGTAATTTTCATCATAGGTACACTTCAACTATGACAGACAAAATTAGAAAAAAAATCCAGAAAATCACATTGAAGGATTTTTAATGAATTTATTTGCAAATTATGGTGGAAAATAAGTATTTGGTCAATAACAAAAGTTTATCTCAATAGTTTGTTATATACCCTTTGTTGGCAATGACAGAGGTCAAATGTCATATCGTCATGTCGTTATAGAATGGATGTTTCGGCGGTTGTCGTTCTTCGCGTTCAATGATACCGAATTCCTAGCTGCAGACTAGTAATTAATATCAAAGACTTGTTCTTATTCTGTCGGTATCGATAGTCTAAGAGTTAATTCACGTGGTATGGTTAAAATATTCAGCAATGGTCTACAACCTTTGTCCTCCTATGGAGAAAAACATGGTCTGCAACCTTTAGCCATCTCGTAATTGAGGTAAGCTCGGTCTGCTGATCGAAAACCCGAGTGGGGGTTTTATTCGGAAGGGCCGAAAAGGCTGTCCCAGGATGTCTGACCCTAACTGGGCTCAGGGGAGGTCCTCTGATTTAGTTCAAATCAAAAGGGAATTGTCCACAATCATATTACACCATTATACAAACAGTATCATACTCATTCATCTTATACAACAATTAGATGTAAACCTCATATCTGAGGCTATTATATAAACAGCGTTATGGTAATGTGGCCACACCGTCTCCCAAGAGCTTCCCCAAGTTGTGACAAACGGACCAGTTCGTAGCTGGATTCTTCACTGATCAGAGTTATCATAAAGTACATCTTTAATTATTATGAGCTCCATCACAACCCTGTGACTCTCAGATCAATTCAGTGTCTATAAATGAATTCTCTGAGAGTCCTTACAAAACAGTTCTTAGTATCATTTATAGCCAAGACACACCCATCTCAACTCACATGACGAATAACAGATCTTAGGAACATTACAAAGGAAGACTTTACTTGAGAGAGGAGTATCCCATAGCCAGACAGCATTAGCTATGAATTATTGTTCAGTTTGCTCTCCTAAAACGAGGTTCTACTTCTTGTTGTTGGTACAACATAGTACCAAGACATTACCTCATCCACTAGCATATATCAAATACACCCCTCCTGGACAAGATCACAGAGACACAGTGACTGGCACACAGACATTTTGGAGCCAAGAGATAATTGGTTCCCCCTCAATCATCCCTTCACATGGTTTAAAATATATGTTTACATATGAAGACAAGCTGGACCTCTCTCCTAACTGAACCATGACAGAGAACAGATAACTGCAACCGGCCAACAGTATTATCCAAAAATAGACATTCTAATGACATATCTCACATAAGCATGAAATAAAATGAATAAAAAACATTTTATTTATAAATGTTACCTGAATAATTCTGATTCTGCTACAACAGTTGTTAGACCAGGGCAGGTAGGGTACAGACTTACCCTCTAGTTAATTGTTAGACCAGGGCAGGTAGGGTACAGACTTACCCTCTAGTTAATTGTTAGACCATGGCAGGTGGGGTACAGACTTACCTTCTAGTTAGTTGTTAGACCAGGGTAGGCAGCGTACAGACTTACCCTCTAGTTAATTGTTAGACCAGGGCAGGCAGCGTACAGACTTACCCTCTAGTTAGTTGTTAGACCAGGGCAGGTAGGGTACAGACTTACGCTCTAGTTAGTTGTTAGACCAGGGCAGGTAGGGTACAGACTTACCCTCTAGTTAATTGTTAGACCAGGGCAGGTAGGGTACAGACTTACACTCTAGTTAATTGTTAGACCAGGGCAGGTAGGGTACAGACTTACCCTCTAGTTAATTGTTAGACCAGGGCAGGTAGGGTACAGACTTACCCTCTAGTTAGTTGTTAGACCAGGGCAGGTAGGGTACAGACTTACACTCTAGTTAGTTGTTAGACCAGAGCAGACCAGGTACAGACTTACCCTCTAGTTAGTTGTTAGACCAGGGCAGGCAGAGCACAGACTTATCCTCTTGTGACATGTTAGACCAGGGCAGGCTGAGTACAGACTTACCCTCTAGTTAATTGCTAGACCAGGGCAGGCTGAGTACAGACTTACCCTCTAGTTAATTGCTAGACCAGGGCAGGCAGCGTACAGACTTACCCTCTAGTGAGATGTTAGACAAGGGTAGACAGTGTGCAGACTCACCCTCTAGTGAGATGTTAGACCAGGGCAGGCAGCATACAGACTCACCCTCTAGTTAGTTGTTAGACCAGGGCAGGCTGAGTACACACTTACCCTCTAGTTAATTGCTAGACCAGGGCAGGCAGAGTACAGACTTACCCTCTAGTTAATTGCTAGACCAGGGCAGGCAGCGTACAGACTTACCCTCTAGTGAGATGTTAGACAAGAGTAGGCAGTGTGCAGACTCACCCTCTAGTGAGATGTTAGACCAGGGCAGGCAGCGTACAGACTCACCCTCTAGTTAGTTGTTAGACCAGGGAAGGCAGTGTGCAGACCTACCCTCTAGTTAGTTGTTAGACCAGGGCAGGCAGTATGCAGACCTACCCTCTAGTTAGTTGTTAGACCAGGGTAGACAGTGTGCAGACGCACCCTCTAGTTAGTTGTTAGACCAGGGCAGGCAGTGTGCAGACTCACCCTCTAGTTAGTTGTTAGACCAGGGCAGGCAGTGTGCAGACCTACCCTCTAGTTAGTTGTTAGACCAGGGCAGGCAGTGTGCAGACTCACCCTCTAGTTAGTTGTTAGACCAGGGCAGGCAGTGTGCAGACTCACCCTCTAGTTAGTTGTTAGACCAGGGCAGGCAGTGTGCAGACTCACCCTCTAGTTAGTTGTTAGACCAGGGCAGGCAGTGTGCAGACTCACCCTCTAGTTAGTTGTTAGACCAGGGCAGGCAGTGTGCAGACTCACCCTCTAGTTAGTTGTTAGACCAGGGCAGGCAGTGTGCAGACCTACCCTCTAGTTAGTTGTTAGACCAGGGGAGGCAGTGTGCAGACCTACCCTCTAGTTAGTTGTTAGACCAGGGCAGGCAGTGTGCGGTCTCACCCTCTAGTTAGTTGTTAGACCAGGGCAGGCAGTGTGCAGACCTACCCTCTAGTTAGTTGTTAGACCAGGGGAGGCAGTGTGCAGACCTACCCTCTAGTGAGATGTTAGACCAGGGCAGGCAGCGTACAGACTCACCCTCTAGTTAGTTGTTAGACCAGGGCAGGCAGTGTGCAGACCTACCCTCTAGTTAGTTGTTAGACGAGGGCAGGCTGGGTGCAGACCTACCCTCTAGTTAGTTGTTAGACCAGGGCAGGCAGTGTGCAGACTTGCCCTCTAGTGGGATGTTAGACCAGAGCAGACGGGGGTACATGAAGGTAGTGTTGGTGACTGATTTCTTCATCCTCGTTGAAGGAGAACGTTCCGCTCAGGCTGACGTACAGGACCACGCCCACAGCCCACATGTCCAGCGAGTTGTTGTAACCATGAAACAGTATATAATCTGAATAGAAGAAACTAAATGTTCCTAACAGGTAACGGAACTAATGTCCTGAAACACACACAAACGCATGACCACAACAACTATGGTGAAGAATACTCATGAATGAATCATGAATAATGATGACTGAGAAAGATGCAGAGGCTCTAAGATCCAAAATTCAAATGCTTGAACATTTCTGTATTTCTGGGGGTATGATCATCATTATTCTAGATTCATTCGTGATTATTATAATCCTGGTAGTATCCACATTAATGTGTTCCCTCCTCACCCAGCCTGTCTATCATTCATCTCCCTCGACTTGTTACCTGAGATAATGTAGCTTTGTAATGTAGTGTTAATGTGTAATGACACCTCCTGGTCATAGAGATAAGGGTGAAACACACACAGACACACAGACACACAAGAAAAACAGGTGAGTCAGACCATTGCCTCACCCACATCTGGCTGTTTCACAATCAATCATCACATCCTGCTTCATAGAGAGAGAGAGAGAGAGAGAGAGAGAGAGAGAGAGAGAGAGAGAGAGAGAGAGAGAGAGAGAGAGAGAGAGAGAGAGAGAGAGAGAGAGAGATAGAGAGAGGGGGAGAGAGAGAGAGAGAGAGAGAGAGAGAGAGAGAGAGAGAAAGACAGTGACAGAGACAGAGACAGAGACATAAACAGAACTTACCATTAGTAGTTCAATGATGTTATAACTAATCATAGTGGGTTCTACATATAATCATCCATTGTTATTAATTATAACAATCGCTTCAGAGAGTAAGAGAGAGAAAGAGTCACAATAAAAGACGTAAACCCTGTTATAACCTTTATTATTCACCCCTCAAACAGCATCATCAGTACCTTGATCTACTCTACATAGTTGATTATAAACACCATACATCTCCAAATAATTATTTTTATTTGTGGTCCTATTTTTCTTTCTCAAACAATAACAACCATACATAAACCATAGACAGATTTCAACAAACGTCAATGACATTACACCTGCTCAGACCCACATGCTGCGAACACAACCCTGCACATCATGTTCATTCTCACAACAACACTCCCCCACATCCTTCATCCTCTGGAACTTTCCAGTGTACCTAGCACTCTACATGGCCTCAAATCGCACTATTCACACACTCGATCAACTTCAAATCCAAGATGGCAGCATGTCAAGTTGTTTGTCTGTGACTAGTACATTTTAACCTACTAATAACCTATTTATTTATGGTTGCGTAACTTCCTTGTTGTGTAGTGCAAACTATTTTGTTTTTGCTGGTGTAAAGATCACGGGTCCTCTTCAACTCGGCACTTCATTACTTGAAGTTTACCAAAGTAACCCTATCTCTGGCTGGCCTGAGTTCCTCCTTCGTCTGCGGAGTGTCTTGTCCATGCTGCTTCTATGTGCTCTTCGCCTGGCTGGCCTGAGTTCCTCCTTCGTCTGCGGAGTGTCTTGTCCATGCTGCTTCTATGTGCTCTTCGCCTGGCTGGCCTGAGTTCCTCCTTCGTCTGCGGAGTGTCTTGTCCATGCTGCTCCTATGTGCTCTTCGCCTGGCTGGCCTGAGTTCCTCCTTCGTCTGCGGAGTGTCTTGTCCATGCTGCTCCTATGTGCTCTTCGCCTGGCTGGCCTGAGTTCCTCCTTCGTCTGCGGAGTGTCTTGTCCAAGCTGCTCCTATGTGCTCTTCGCCTGGCTGGCCTGAATTCCTCCTTTGTCTGCTGAGTGTCTTGTCCATGCTGCTCCTATGTGCTCTTCGCCTGGCTGGCCTGAGTTCCTCCTTTGTCTGCGGAGTGTCTTGTCCATGCTGCTCCTTTTTTCTCTTCGCCTGGCTGTCAGAGGCAGCTCAACAATCCCCAACCCGTTCTCTCAATCGACCTCAACACCCAATCTACTCACACGCGCAAACACTCACATTCAGACTCATACATACACGCTGTCTCTCTCTCCCCTTACCTTCGTTGGCCTCTAATTTTTTTGTTTTTTTGTCAGATAAAATGACAGTTTTCGTGGTATTGCTTTGCGCACTGACTTTACTGAACTCTGGAGAAAACTAAAATTGTCGCTGGGTGAATACATTTGACAATTTGCACTCCCGTCCATTGGACATTTTGTCTGCAGGAACTCGCTCTTTTTCACTCGGTCCACTCGTCCAAGTGCCGATGTATTTGTGGCATGATGTGAACAGTACGAATTTGTGTCACTACCAAGGTCTAATGGTTTTAAATGACTGTTTTGTATTGTCTGGAAACACACTTGTAGAATTCACTTGCAGTAGGTCTCTTAAAAAAGAGAAGACGTGCAAGGTTATTAAACAGAGGTGCCTAGTAATTCTTCTTTTGTTGATATCAGGTAACGTGCAACCTAACCCTGGCCCTGATATGCAGTATGTCCCAAACCCCCTCTGATTTTAAATCAAGATCTGGTTTTGGATTTTCATTTAAATGTACGCAGCCTGTTATATGTAAAATCTAAATTAAATGTAAGTGTGGCAAAGTCTTAAATTATTTGTAAACAGTTGGAATTTCTTGCTTCGAATATTGAGGTTTCAAAGGGTCTCTCTATAACTGTGATTGGCTGTTATAGACCCCCCTCTGCTCTCTATAACTGTGATTGGCTGTTATAGACCCCCCTCTGCTCTCTATAACTGTGATTGGCTGTTATAGACCCTCCTCTGCTCTCTATAACTGTGATTGACTGTTATAGACCAACCTCTGCTCTCTATAAGTGTGATTGGCTGTTAGACCCCCCTCTGCTCTCGGTGATGCATTTTCTTCTTTGACGCACCTTATGTCTAAACTTCTTTACAGTGAAATTATCTTGATTGGTGATCTCAACTGGTGTTGGTTAAAGCCAGTGTCTGATGATTTAAAAATGTTTTGTAATTCTATGAATCTTACCCAGTTGATTAACTCACCCACTCGCCCAAATCTTAAATGCCCAGATAAATCTACCCTGATTGATTTGATATTGACAAATGTTCCACATAAATATTCTGCGGTTGGTGTTTTTTGTAATTATTTAAGTGACCATTGTGCTGTTGTTGCTGTTAGAAATACTAAGGTTCCAAAGACAAACCCACGTTTTATTCGTAAGAGAAATTTGAAGTGTTTTAATGAGCAGGCTTTCTTTCATGATTTGTTTTATTTTGACTGGAGCAGATTGAGCTTATCCCTGATGTGGAAACTGCCTGGAAATTCTTTCATGATGGTTTTTCCCAAATAGTAAACAAACATGCCCCATTCCACAGGTTCAGGGTTAAAGGGCGGGATAATCCATGGTTTTCTTCTGAGCTGTCTTGTATTATTCACGACGGTAATCTAGCCTGGGCTAAAGCAAGGAAAACATGTTCTGATGCTGATTGGCTTATTTTTAGGTAGTTACGAAACAAGTGTTATTTTCTTCTCAGGAAGGCCAAGTCTGAATATGTTATGTCTGTTACCACTGATAACCTGAATGACCCTGGAAAGTTTTGGAAGGCTATTAAGTCGATGTCTGGTAACAGTAATGTTAATGAATTACCGTCATGTGTTTTGAAGGACTCTGTTGCTATATATGACAAAACTGAAATGCTGAATTGTTTTAATGAGCACTTTGTATCATCTGGTAGGCTGTTTGATTCAGTGTCCTCTGTCTCTGTACAACCCTGTGTGGATGAACCAGTGAGAGCTGGTCAAACTTTGAGCTTTTTGCCATTCTCAGTGCAGGTGGTACATAAAAAGCCCTGAAATCCTTAGATCAGAGAAAGCCTGCAGGTCCTGATCTTTTGGATTCCTGCTTTTTAAATCTGGCAGCTGATTTCATAGCTGAACCACTTACATCTCTGTTCAATCTAACCCTGGAATGTAATGAAATTCTAAAGGTCTGGAAATTAGCATTTGTCCTACCACTTTTAAAAGGGGGGAGATCCAACTATTTTAAATAATTATAGGCCAATCTCAAAGCTGTCACCCCTGGTGAAAATAGTTGAAACCCTTGTAAGTGAACAGCTAAAATAGTTTTTATTTACTAACTCTATTTTATCAATGTACCAATCCGGCTTCAGGAAGAAGCATATCACAATTACAGCAGCCATGAAGGTTTTATATGATATCACTGAAGCCATTGACAAAAACAGCACTGTCTCACTTTTTATTGATCTCTCTAAGGCTTTTGATACTTTTGATACTAAGGCAGAGATTGTCGAGTGTAGGTCTTTCAGAGCATGCAGTTGCATGGTTTGCTAACTATCTGTCTGATAGAACTCAGTGTACTCAATTTGATGGGCTTATGTCTGTTAAATTGTCTCTTATTCACTATTTATATAAATGACTTAGACAAAAATGTCCAAAATGCACAACTTCATTTTTATGCTGATGATACTGTTATTTACTGTTGTGCCTGGTCTCTTACAAAAGCTTTCCAGAACATGCAAACTGCTTTTTATACTGTTCAACATACCGTGTGTCAATTGAAGCTTATCCTCAATACTGACAAAACTAAAGTAATGGTGTTTTCTAATGCAAGAAATAGGCCTCTGAACCTTTCACCTATTACTACCTGTCAGGTCAAGGAGATTGAGGTTGTAACCTCATATAAATATATATTTTTTAATTTTAATTGATGACGGCCTCTCTTTTAAATTGCATATTCAACTACTTACAAAACAATTGAAGCTGAAATTGGGATTTTGTTTTAGGAATAAGGCCTGTTTTTCTTTTGAAGCCAGGAGGAGGCTAGTGTCAGCTACATTTATGCCTTTACTAGACCATGGGGATATTTTATATATGAATGCTTCCGCTCAGTGTTTGAGATCAATTGACACCCTTTACCATGGCACTTTGAGATTTATTTTAAACTGCAAAACCCTTACACACCACTGCACTTTGTATACCAGGGTTGGCTGGCCTTCTCTAGTCACTCGTAGGCTCAGGCACTGGTATACTTTTATTTACAAAGCCATTTTGGGTTTACTACCTTTTTATTTGTGCATTTTTATAGTTCAGAAATGTGGTGGGTACTCTCTTCATTCGCTGGACTTTATCCTGCTAACTGTTCCAAATGTCCAAACTGAATTTGGTAAAAGGGCTTTTATGTACTCTGCGCCATCGTCTTGGAACACCTTACAAAATACTTTTAAACTGGAAGAACTTGTCCCGATTGTTTTTAAATCACTGATGAAGGATTTTGAGGCTGATTCCCTGACCTGTCAATGTTTTTAATTTGCTGTTTTATACTCTTGTGAATTCAATGGTTTTTACTGGATTACTTGTAGTTTTTCATGTTGTCTGTCTGTAATTTTTGTTGTAATGACTTGGTGCTGCCTATCTTGGCCAGGGCGCTCTTGAAAAAGAGATTTTAATCGCAATGAGCCTTTCCTTGTTAAGTAAAGGTTAAATAAATTTAAAAAATAAAAAACATATATTTTTCTCCATAGCCCACACTTTTTCAATATTTAAATAATACTACATTTGATTTATCCACAGTGGTAATGATGGAGGATCATTTGATTTCAAGTTTTTAAGCCGACCTTTTTTCAAAATCATTGACAAGAAAAGTATGGTCCACCCCGTTGGGTGTCTCATCACACCCTCATATGTTGTCTGGAAATCTGCAGATAGACGGATTTAAAAGTAAATGTACATTTTAAAAAATATGTATATTTTTTAACCAGGTAGGCTAGTTGAGAACAAGTTCTCATTTACAACTGCGACCTGGCCAAGATAAAGCAAAGCTGTGTGACACAGACAACAACACAGAGTTACACATGGAGTAAACAATAAACAAGCCAATGACACAGTAGAAAATAGAAAGTCTATATTCAGTGTGTGCAAAAGGCATGAGGAGGTAGAAAATAAATAGGCCATAGGAGCGAATAATTACAATTTAGCAGATTAACACTGGAGTGATAAATGAGCAGAGGATGATGTGCAAGTAGAGATACTGGTGTGCAAAAGAGCAGAAAAGTAAATAAAATAAAAACAGTATGGGGATGAGGTAGGTAGATTGGGTGGGCTATTTACAGATGGACTATGTACAGCTGCAGCGATCGGTTAGCTGCTCAGATAGTTGATGTTTAAAGTTGGTGAAGGAAATAAAAGTCTCCAACTTCAGCGATTTTTGCAATTCGTTCCAGTCACTGGCAGCAGAGAACTGGAAGGAACGGCGGCCAAATGAGGTGCTGGCTTTGGGGATGATCAGGGAGATATTCCTGCTGGAACGTGTGCTACGGGTCGGTGTTGTTACCGTGACCAGTGAACTGAGATAAGGCGGAGCTTTACCTAGCATGGACTTATAGATGACCTGGAGCCAGTGGGTCTAAAACCTCTGACAGCCAACTTTCTAACTCCGCACATAACTTTTGGACTTGAAAGTACTCCCAGAAGACATGAATTATTTGACACTTAAAACATGATTATGCCATCGTGCTGTAGAATTAGTGAATGTTGTGTATTTTATTATAAATTCTTTACTTTCCTTTATTCTGCATACATTTTCGTTAACTGTAATTTCGCTAGTTATGTTCCAACTTTCCCTTCATCTAGTGCCAATGTCAGTTCTTTTTAAGTCTTGGTTCCAATAGTTTATTTTTTTTTTCTAAGAGATTGTCAGTTGGATAGGCTCTCTGCAAGGTTTTAGATCTTACCTACTGTATGAACACCCTGACACAAAAAGGATTCCCCAAAGACTGCTTTGATATCGAAATTTCGGGATGTTACGTTTTTATGTTGCATGTATTTGAAATTATCTACATTGGTCAGTCCCTAATTGCTTTTAATTCTGTCATGGAAATACGTGTATTTCCTATTATCAAGTCATTTACAAGTCATGTGGACCAACGTGTCGGTGAATTCTGAAAAGCTTCCAACGATTGATCCATAGGTTTGTGTTTTAGGGAGTGATATTAATTCATGTAGAATACGTTTCATTATATTCCATGTTGATATCGTGTTCTTAACTATGAAGGAAAAAGGAAACCGCACACTGCTCTTGATAGTATCACTGATCTTTAATAAGCTTTTGTGAAAAAAATCTCTGACGAAGGCCATGAGGCCGATACTTAAGCTTATTAAAGATCAGTGATACTGTCAAGAGCAGTGTGCGGTTTCCTTTTTCATTCATCTTGTTCAACTGTTACCAGGCACCTGCAAAAAAAGATTGCTCAGATGTGCAAGTGCCTTTTGAATTTTGAATTAGTGTTCTTAACTATGAAATGATGCATGTTCTCAGCTTTACTTTTTGAAAATAGGCACCTGAAAAGATTCTGGGGATGAGCATCTTCAATATGTACCCATTGTTCCTCTTTAGTGCATTGAACTATGACTATATCGAGAATAATAAGCTGAACTTTGGGAGCCATGCCACTCTGAAGAGGTTTATTTCACCTGTAAGATTTATGGGAAGATTGTTCAATTTAATTGGGATAAATATATTTGTTGTTTGTGGTCACTTATTAAGTGACTTGTATTGGATATCTGTTGTTGTCCACTTAAAGGATCGCTGTAAATCATAAGTTATTCATTCGATTGTTCTTATTGCCATTATTCATTAGATTTTTTCAGCATTCATTTTATACCTTGAGATTTTAGAGTATTCTAAAAATGTATGTAGTAAAGGGGGTTTTGAGTTTTAATGGACCACGATTATTACGTCAATTAATTAGCAACGGTGTCTATTGTTTGGTGAACATTGCCATCGGCTGGACAGGCTGATGATGGTTGATCAAGCAATATCTGCGAAGTGTCCCAATCAAATCTTAATTTGAATTTTCACATAACTAAGTACCTATTAGTTACAGGTCAGTAAGTTACAGGTCAGTAAGAACACATTAATATCAGAGACCCCATATTGATTCAAAAACATACGTAGATAATAATAAGTGATGACTAACAATATTCAGTCTTTGATATGAAAGTAAAAAATATTTTGAGATGAACCTGAATGTACAAGATATACAACAGTAAAGTAAATAAATATCTAAAGATCAAATCAGAAAAGTGCATTATAAAGTTTCACTCTAGTGTGGTGACCTATGGCCCCAATAGATCCACAGATGATGCAATCGCCATCGCACTGCACACTGCCCTATCCAATCTGGACAAGAGCAACACCTATGTAAGAATGCTGTTCATTGACAATAGATCATCCTTCAACACCATAGTACCCTCCAAGTTCATCATTAGGCGCGGGGCCCTGGGTCTGAACCCCGCCCTGTGCAACTGGGTCCTGGACTTCCTGACGGGACGCCCCCAGGGGGTGAAGGTAAGAAACAACACCTCCACTACGCTGATCCGCAACACAGGGGCACCACAAGGGTGCGTGTTCAGCCCCCTCCTGTATCCCCTGTTCACCCATGACTGCATGGCCACGCACGCCTCCAACTCAATCATTGTTTGCAGACGACACAGCAGTAGTAGGCCTGATTAACAACAATAATAAAACAGCCTACAGGGAGGAACTGAGGACCCTGGCGGAGTAGTGCCAAGAAAAAACCTCTCCCTCAACGTCAACAAAATGAAGGAGCTGATCGTGGACTTCAGAAGTAAGCAGAGCGGGCACGCTCCCATCCACATCGACAGGACGCAGTGGAGAAGGTGAAAAGCTTCAAGTTCCTCAGCGTACACATTACTGACAATCTGAAAGGGTCCATACACAGAGGCAGTGTGGTGAAGAATCCTCAACAGTGCGTCTTCGACCTCATTAAGCCGAAGAAATTCGATGTCCCATTGAGAGTATCGGGTCAGGCTGTGTCACCGCCTGGTATGGCAACTGCACCGTCGGCAACTGCAGGGCTCTCCAGAGGGTGGTGCGTTCTGGCCAAAGCATCACCGGGGGCACACTGTCCTCCATCCAGGACACCTACAGCACCCGGTGTCACAGGAAGGCCAATAAGATCATTGAGGACCTTAGCCACCAGAACCACGGCCTTGTCACTCCACTATCAACAAGAAGGTGAGGTCAGTAGAGGTGCATCAAAGCTGGGACAGAGAGACTGAAAAACAGCTTTAATCTCAAGTCCATCAGACTGTTAAATAGTCACCACTAGCCGGCCTCCGCCCAGTACCATGCCCTGTTTAAGGTCCTTGATGATCTTCCTGGCCTTCCTGTGGCACCGGCCTTCCTGTCACTAACCATAATCTACCCAGTTACTCAACCCTGCACCTTAGAGACCGCTGCCCTAGGTACATAGTCATGGAACACTGGTCACTTCAGTAATGTTTACATACTGTTTTACACCCTTCATATGTAAATACTGTACTCTAGACAAGACCTATCCTACATAATAATTGCTGTACAAATACTATTCTATCCTACATATTCTACAATTAAAGAACATATTCAATCCATATATTTATGTCCGTAATGTCTATACGTCCCATCATATAGATATATATTTATTTATTGATTTTGCGGACTCTGACATTCCTCATCCTAATATGTATATATTTCTTATTAAGTTACTACATTATTTTTGTTTTGTGTTGTTAAATATCCCTGAACTATTGGAGATTGGAACATAAGCATTCCTCTACACCTGCAATAACATATGTTTAATATGTTTATGTGACCAGCCTGTTGGAGCTCCTTCAGAACCTTCTCTCTGTCCTGGACTCTCTGCTGGAACTGCTGACTCATCCCCAGCTGGCTCTGTGGAGAAACACTCTTCATTGACCAATCAAGCTTTATTGGTAGAAACTCTTCTAATGTCAATGTTTTATGTCAAAATAAAGTGATACCATATTGTACAGCCAATAGTCCAATCGTATGGTAATATCCTTACAAACATACAGATACTGGTATAGGGCTCAAATATTGAGGAAGTCTCTTTGTAAAGTCATATTATCTATGTTGTTAGGTCAATGACTTTAGCTTTACAGTACATGTATCAGAGAGCTCAGACTGATCTTGGGACTCATAAAATAAGATGATGGGCTGTGCCACTAGAGATCCTGGTTCCAGTCCAGGCTCTGTTGCAGGGAGGGTTTGGCGGCAAGGATGTTCTTGTCCCATCGTGCACTAGCGACTCCTGTGGCAGGATGGGAGCAGTGCATGCTAACACGGTCCCCAGGTGTACGGTGTTTCCTCCGACACATTGGTGCGGCTGGCTTCCGGGTTCAGTGGGCATTGTGTCAAGAAGCACGGCTCTCGACCTTCGCCCCTCTCCCGAGACCGAACGGGAGTTGCAGCGATGGGACAAGACTGTAAAAATTCAAATTGGATACCACGAAATTGGGGAGAAAAAATTTATAAATAATAAATCAAATAAGATGGTGTTTGACAACAAGAAATGGTAATACATTTGGAGAATATCTTTCATGTGAATAACTAATGATTCTTGTTTCTCTCATATTCAGACAGCCTTCCCTTTGTATCTTAAATGATTTGTTCATCTCCAACAAGTTGTTCTGGTCTTACCTGTTTCTCAGTTCTCTCTGCTGCAGCTGACACTGTATCATGGCCTTTATGTTCATCCATAACACAAAGATAACAGATACACGGTTGATCAGTACGACAGTAAACGTCCAACAGCTTGTGCTTCTTAAGTCCAGGAATTTCATAGCGAGGTTGGAGGTGAGCCTCACAGTAAGACACCAGACACATCAGACAGGACATGAGGGGTTTCTGGTCCCAGTGCAGAAATCACAGGCCACATCTCCAGGTCCAGCATGGCACAGAGCAGGAGGCTTCATCCTGGAGTCATGTCTTCTTCAGTTTCTCCACCAACTCAGCCAACATCTTATTTTTCCTCAGAGTAGGCCTTGGAGTGAAGGTCTGTCTGCACTGAGCACAGCTGTAGAACCCTTTCAGAACATCTTGATCCCAGCGTCCCTCAATACATCTTCTACAGCAGTGTTACTCACCATTTTTTTGTAAGGGGGGCCACTTTGGGTTGAGACAATCATTCAGAGGGCTACACAGATCTTTATTTGTTGTACTTTTTCTTCCAAAATGGTCAACTACCAATTCAGAACAAATTCAGAGCAATAGAGCACATGCAATTGATTTGATGTACAGCACATCACAAATATTCACATACACACATCAAATAAGCTACATCACATGAATAAGGCCCATACTAAGGGTTACCACAGTAGATGGGTGAGTGAAAATGTCCCTTCTGCTCCTTGACTGAATTCATTCTAAATGTATAGTCTGTAGTTGCTATCCTTGTGAGGCAATCCAGGTGTGCATTGGTCAGTCTGTTTCTCTGTTTTTGTTTCACAATGTTGATTGTGGAAAATGTGTTGACAAAAAATGATGTCACCTTTTGCACACACTGCTTCAGAAGTGGATACTCTGTGTCTGACACAAGGCTCCAGAAATGGGCAACGCCAGATATTAGTTCCCCTAGCAATGTGTCACTTGCCTGCAGCTCCACTATCTCACTCTCTATTCCAGCACGGTCAGGACAGAGGGCTGTGATGACTGGGGTCAGAGATGACACTATCTCACTCTCTATTCCAGCACAGTCAGGACAGAGGGCTGTGATGACTGGGGTCAGAGGTGACACTGGCACATGAAAGGTGTTCTCAAAGAAGTTGAAAAACTTGTTGTATTCCATGACATCCTTGAATCTTGACTCAGACTCCAACTTCAACTCTTCCAACACGCGCACAAATGTATCATAGCTCAAATGTTGCAGTATGTCTTGCCATGTTCAGGTGGCAGTGATTGTTCGTTGGTAACTGTCAAGTTGTCCTCCAGCTCGTCCCCCCCCCATATTCATTGTCAATAGAGTTACGTTCTTTTTTAAAATAATAAATCGATGCTAGTAGCAAACTGATATGTGTCAGTCGCTGAAGCTGAGCAGTTGCGTTCTATTTCAGTAAACCTTCTATTTGACCTTTCTGTTCAACAGCTGCGCTATACTGTCATCTATCTGCCGTCCAGGGAACAATAGATATATTCAAATAAGTGATTCAGGCCTGCATTAAACACATTGAATTTAAAATGTATCATTGTTATGTATTATGAATGGAAAAATAGGAAAATCACCACAAGCCGCAAATGAAGGGCCGTATGCGCAATGAGAACCACTGTTCGAAAATAACTGTGTCCACAGGGGATTGTGACCGGCTCCTTCAGTAGATCCAGACAGAAAGAACAACAACAGAGCTGGTCCTGGTTCAGCAGACATCCTTGTTGAGCCATTTGGACTGTTGTTCACTCTCACACAGACAGAGAGCACAGATACTCAGATCAGTTTCCTCAGAAGATAGTGTAGGAGGGGTTCTTCCAGAGGGGCGGGGTTAGAGGGAAGGAGGGAGAGAGAGAGAGAACACTGTACATAGATAGCCATAATATAATATTCCAAATGCCTCTATTCTTTTGAAACTTTTGTGGGTATAATGTTTCATGTTCATTTCTGATTGTTAATTTCTCTTTTGTTTATTATCTACTTCACTTGCTTTGGCAATGTAAAGATATGTTTCCCATGCCAATAAAGCCCTTTGAATTGAATTAAAACTGAGAGAGACAGAGATAGAGAGAGAAGTAAGGGGAAAATGTGAACGTATTAAACTGACAAACATTCTAGGAGTAATTAAATGATAGCCAATCACAGGGAGTTGTACACATGCATCTCTCATAACAATCAATTGAGAGAGTAAGAGAGAGAGAGAGATAGACAAGAAGAGATTTAAACTATTTTAAAACCTTTATTATTAACCCCCTAAACAGTAGAATCAGTTACTTGATCTAGTTTCACTCTAGATAGTGGATTTTTAACATCATACATTTCCAATTATTTTTAAAAAGAGTTACTGATTGTCAAATCTGGAGATCAAATTTGACATTTACATTTTTCTGTCATTTAGTAGACGCTCTTAACCAGAGCTACTTACAGTCAGACCAGGGCAGGCAGGGGTCATATGGAGAGACAGGGTGGAGATACAAGTATCCATAGCCAGGGGAAGTAGGGGTGCTGAGGGTGGTGCAGCACACCCTGATAAATCACACTAAAAATATTTTTCTCCCTCAAAATTTGTACCCCTTTGTGAGCGGAGAAAAAACTGCCATCTATGGTTTATATATCTATGGCTGGTTGTGGCTGTAGGTTTGCCTTTTGCAGATTTCAAAATATGATCACGGGAAAAGCATATAGTTTGGAAAGCAAATGCTTACTGCTGAAAAGAGAAGTCTAATCTGTGATTAGACTATGGCTTCATCTTCATCATTAGGTGAGTCAGCGTGCTGCTGGAAATGTCAATGTCAAAAGTTCTGTGTTGGGTCCAATACTAACGCAGACAAGGCCTTCTCCCAAGGTGGATATTCTAACTGGAAGAATACTAGTGATAGTACCTAAGTATTTGCTAGGCACGCATCAAACAAAGAACAATTTATATGCACTGCACTGTGGAAAGAAAAAATAGTTTGACGTGCTATGGGAACAACAGTGGCAAAACTTGTTCATGATGAGCAGCAGGCAAGAAATCGCATTTATTTATAAGACCTCAGAATAAGACCCAAATGCAGACAGTTCGAATCACAGATGTTTATGAACAAAAACAGGGGCAGGCAAACGATAGGTCAAGGGCAGGCAGAGGTCGATAATCCAGGGCAGTGTCAGATAGATACAGAGACGGCAGGCAGGTGAAGGGGTTAAACCAAGGCCTCATATACCCTTTAAAAGTTTTTTCAAATTGTGTTATGATAAACTGTAAGGTCTCCTCTTTAGGAGACCTCTCTGTGTGTGTTAACACCTGTTTTGAGTGTTGTGCCCTTCAGACACTATCAGAAGGTGGAAACCTCCTACGCTCATACTCCTCCTGTCTGGGCCCCACCGTGGCTGTCTGAGGTTTTGAGAATACCACTGGTTTACTGAGAACACAAGGCTGCCGCAGGCCTGATGAAAACAGCCAGCTGCCAGAAGATGCTTGGGCTCGTTCACCTTGTTATGACCTTATACTTGTGAAGAAAGATCAAGTTTCGGTCAAACCCACTTCTGCTTTTAACTGCTGACAAGATGGTTGCTGCTGTCAGGGGGAGGTTAGATTTAGTCTTATTCTGAGCACAGACAGTAGAAGCGGCAATGAACACAGAGACGTCAGGGACCATGGTGGGCCACCAAAAGCGCCTCACGTACCTGGTTCTCTATTCCCCAGATCAGTGAAGCCGTCAGACACGAGGTCGAAAGGATGGTCTCAGGGTCCGAGGGTGTAGCAGCGGGGCTATAATGCCGTGAAAAATGCATCCGACTTAACATTCTTGGACCCCAGGGGGTAGGAGATGGTCAAGTTGAACCGGGTGAGCAGCAGGGCCCATCGAGCTTGCCTGGAGTTGAGACGCTTGACGGTGTGGAGTTATTCCAGAGTTATCCCATAAGACCTTGAAGTAACTCCTCTTGTCTTCCAATGGTGTCTCCTTAGGAGGAGACTGTGTTGGGGAGCTGGTCTGAATCTGCTGGGTCAGTCATGGCCTTAGGATGAGACCCAGATGCAGACAGGTCGAATCACTGATGTTTATTAACAAAAACAGGGGCAGGCAAACGATAGGTCAAGGGCACGCAGAGGTCGGTAATCCTTGAGCCAATTGAGGCATTAATTATGTATGTGTGCCACTCAAAGGGTGAATAGGCTAGACAAAATATTTATGTGCCATTGAATGGGGTATGGTAGTAGGTGCCAGGCACACCGGTTTTCATCAAGAACTGCAACGCTGCTGGGTTTTTCAAGCTCAACAGTTTCCCGTGTGTACCAAGAATGGTGCACCACCCAAAGGACATCCAGCCAGATTGACACAACTGTGGGAAGCATTGGAGTAAACAAATGGGACAGCATCCCTGTGGAACGCTTCCGACACCTTGTAGAGTCCACGTCCTGACGAACTGAGGCCGAATTAGGAAGGTGGTTCTAATGTTTGGTGTACCCAGTGTAAATTGTCATTCCTTCATCCATCTGGTATTTTGTTTAATAGGCTTACTACTTGGTACCACAGTTTTTCTTCTGTTTGCATTCGTAGTTGTGGAAGTATTCTAGGACAAACTGCTATCCACTATATTAGTTTGCATGCAGTAATAACTAGGCTACTACTTTCAGCATTTAGTTTGTATTATCTTGGTAAGACAGCTGTGTGTGCAGCTGCATTCTCATAGGGTAACTCACCTATTACAAACAGCCTAGCTATATTGTAGCCTATATTCATTACCAAAGGCCTTGCTGTAGGGTGCTGTCCATTGTGCTGTTGCAGTGTAGCAGAGATAGGCTACAGATTTCAAAGTAACCTAATGATCTCTGCATTTGAACCTTATATTTATTTTGGTACATTGTGATTCTATATCATTCAAATAAAATGTAAATTGCCCCTCAGCCACTTTATCCCGGGGCCAAATCCGGTGGGGGTACATGAAGGCAGCGTTGGTTTTCTGCTGTGCGATGTCCTTGTCTTTGTTGAAGGTTCCGCTCAGCCTGACTTACAGGACCACACCCACAAGTCTAGCGAGTGGTTGTAACCATCGCTAGCACGTTTGGAAAAGGAAAATGATATTACCATATACTAAAAGGACAGTATATTACTATATGTGTATTTGTGTTGTGTTTTTATTTCCCATAGCTCACCATAAAGGGAGTGGCAATAGTGTTGAAGTTAGTTCAGTTGCAGCTGTTCAGAAGTACAAAAAATGTCCAGGACAGTTCCTAGTTATACTAAAGAAGTACAAGAAATAACTATTTAAGGTTTGTTCAAATGTAAACACTCTGACGAGACTCTAAGACAACTAAAATACACACTTTATAGCAGAAACACTCAGACAAAAATATCATATTTAACACAGAGTTTATTAGGGGTATAGTAGAAATACAGTATTAGTGGACATTAGCAGAGAACCTCAACCAGACACTCAGACTAAGTCATTCTTAACAGGACCATATTGAATATGTAAACACACGGCCCTGTTCACACTCAACTTGTACAACTCACCTACCACACATTTGGCACAATGGTTGTGATACAACAGAGAGTTTATCTGCACAAAAACAATGAAGTGCTGTGGAGACACCACACAATGGTAGTGTAAAAAAAAAAATCAGAAACTATGACAAAAATATCCTTCACATCACAACCATTGTGTTAAGGTCTTCATACATCCATGCCAGGTCAGAATTAAGGAAGAGACAATAGTGTTGAGGCACAGACAGACTGCCTACTACTGCAAGACTGAGACTTGTTATTTAGCATAAACGCTAAAGGCAGAAAATATCATATGAAACACTGAGTTTATTAGGTATATAGAAGAAGTACAGTATCAGTGGACATTAGCAGAGCAGCTCAATCACACTCAGGCACACTGTTTATACTTGCCACTTATATGCGATCTTGTCCAGATCTTGTCTTGGTCTTGTACTGATCCTGTCCTGGTCTTGTACTGATCCTGTCCTGGTATTGTCCTGATCCTGGTCTTGTCCTGATCCTGGTCTTGTACTGATCCTGATCTGGTCTTGTACTGATCCTGATACTGGTCTTGTACTGATCCTGTCCTGGTATTGTCCTGATCCTGGTCTTGTCCTGATCCTGATCCTGGTCTTGTACTGATCCTGATCTGGTCTTGTACTGATCCTGATCTGGTCTTGTACTGATCCTGATCTGGTCTTGTACTGATCCTGATCTGGTCTTGTACTGATCCTGTCCTGGTCTTGTACTGATCCTGATCCTGGTCTTGTACTGATCCTGTCCTGGTCTTGTACTGATCCTGATCTGGTCTTGTACTGATCCTGATCTGGTCTTGTACTGATCCTGTCCTGGTCTTGTACTGATCCTGTCCTGGTCTTGTACTGATCCTGATCCTGGTCTTGTACTGATCCTGATCTTGTACTGATCCTGATCCTGGTCTTGTACTGATCCTGATCTTGTCCTTATCTTGTCTTGATCTTGCCAGTTTACACTTATAAAATCTAATCAAAATCAGTTCACAATGCATCTTTTAATCGTCTACACATCAGGACAAAGGACTCATGATAGAAGCAGGTATAAAAGTGGCTTCTCACAGGCTGATCAGATCAGTTACTTTTTATGATACCTGTGCTGTAGCAACAGTACATCGTTAATGGGGAAAACTCAAGAGTGATGCCAAGGGGGAAATTTGTTTGCAATCATCTAACAATAACCTATGTACTTAAATAGTTACAGTTACATTTCTGATGGGGCCGTTATATCCACATTACAGCACGTTTTTCATCAGTCCAAGTGTAGCCCACATGAAACAATGAGAAAGAACTGGCTTTTAATTTGCTTGGTGAAGATAAAGGCAATGTATAATTACTATCACATTTTTAAAGAGCACTTTAATTAATTTTACACAGTAGTTCTCCCCCCCCCCCTCCTGTCCTCCTCTCTCCTGAGAAACTTAGCTGCACTTCCTAACCTCTTTTTTTTTATTTTAAATAATTATTTTTTCTTCACATTTTCAAACAGTACATTTATATTTTCCAACGGGGCTATACATTTGGGTGAGGTTTTTTTCTTGCCCGAGTGGCCTCGTTTCACTACCAAAAAATAAATAAAGCTATCTAGTGTGCAGCTAAATAAAAACAATGTCAAATACAGGTATCCTAGTCAAATAATTAACATCCGATCACATTAACCGTTACTCTCTCGCGGGAAACCTTCACTCTTGCACAGACATTTAGAAATGAAACATGACAATTTGAAAAAATAAACCACCAGCTTATTTAGCGAGAATAAGGACGACTTTCGAATAGTAAGACATTGTTGTGCAACAGGTAATTCATACGTTTACCTAAGTAGTTAGATGGTTTGTCATTAAAAGAATAACGACAATGTACAAAGCCATAATATGACACTTGAAATGTCTCTATTCATCTGAGACATTTGTGAGTGTAATGTGTTGGTTCCACTATTCTGGGCTCCGTTATTTACTTAACAAATAAGGAATACTCAAAATGTGCACTTATAAATCATAACAATGTTAATCAAAATACAGCTGTAGACGGAAGTCAAAGACCAGACATACAACTGATGTCTCTCCTGAGTTCTGCCCCGAACAAAAGAAAGATAGCATCTTATATACCCGAAACCTTACGGTGTGATCTATGTCAAACCCTGCGCGTGCAGCTAAAAAAACAAGTTATTCTTAACACAAGGTTTCTGAGAACAGGCCTCAGCGATATGCAAATCTACACTAGTTTCAGAGAAAAACAGAAGCTGTCTCTCTGTGTCTCGCTATCATACTCAGTCCCTTTTCTCACCTTTTCTCACAGACACGGGGCTGCGGGTTTTGGCAGAGAGCTAGACACAGACAGAGGCCTCAGTATTCAGCCATACAGTGAGCATAAGTACAATGGCACGTAAGCAAATTCATAACAACATAATCAATAGTGGGGTTCTTTAGAAGACCCCCAAAATCAACTTCAACCCTACAAATGTTTACTGTTAATTTCTGATTGTTTATTTCGCTTTAGTTTATTATCTATTTCACTTGCTTTGGCTATGTTTCCCATGCCAATAAAGCCCTGAATTGAATTGAGAGTGAGACAGAAATAATTAGCTCTGACTAAAGGGGGAAATTAAAATTTACAAAACGAACAAACATTCTAGACGTAATTCAATGAACGCTCTAGCCAGTCACACTGCGTTAAGTTCGCACCTTAATAAGAAACAACAGAGAGAGTAAGAGAGAGATAGACAAGAGTTTTAAACCCTTTATTATCAAGCCCCTGAACAGGAGAATCAGTTAATCTAATATTCACTACAATAGAGATTTAGAAACACCCTACATCTTCAAAGATTTCATAGAAAATGTAGCTAATTACTGACTTACTGAGTGTCGGATCTACAGATTAGCAATGCTGTTTATTGTTTGGCAAACAGCCCCAATCAGCTGGACAGGTTTATGATAGGTTGATCAAGCGGTATGTGCAACCTAAGAGCAAACTATCCCAATGAAATCTATCCAATGATGTTAGGGGCAAATCCTAACTTCCACTTTAGTCAAATGTTCACTATGTCTCCTATTGACATCAATGCATGAATAAATGAAAATGTAACCCGGAGTAGAGTTTATGATTCTCACCTAAATACGTATTACATGCTAGTAGGAAAACAACAGATTAATACCAAGGAACCTATTTTGATTCATTGACATACAGTACATAGATAATAATTAGTGATGATTAACAATATTCAGTATTTGACATAAGTGAAAATATATCGTGATGAATCTGAGATTACAACAGTAAAGTCAATAAATATATCATGATCAAATCAGAAAATAGCATTATAAAGCTTCACTCTAGTGTGGTGACCTCTACCACAGTTTACACAGCTCTGAAGTATCATGACTGTGCTGATAACAAACCCCAAACTCCTTATAGAGGGGTTGAGTGAATGTTGTCTGAACTCTATGGAGGAGGGTCATTGTGTCAGAAACACTTGATGAATTTGAACATGCAGTATAAGATTAAAACATTGTTTTATCAAAATATATTTAATTCCTTCAATCTCCAAAGAGCAACGGTGAAGGAATTATATAGCTAAATATCTATTCTTTGAGGGGGGAAAAGCATGGGGATTTCTACCACAGTTTATGTCAAAGCATAATCCCAGGATAGAGGGGCTGAGTGAATGTTGTCTTGGCTCTGTGGAGGAGGGTCATTGTATCAGAAGAGACGCTGTAGAAGGACAGAGTACCTGCCTCGTGATTCAGGTACACTCCTACTCTGGAAGACAGAGGGCCTGATACTTTAGTCATAACAGTATTGTGGTAGAAACTATCATCATTGCTAGCGCAGTTTAAAGTCCAGGACGTTTCATTTAGCCAGAATAAGGAGTCTTTAGCTGACCCTCTAATGATGTCTTTATAGGAGACTGCTGTATGAACATACTGAACACTCCTCTCAACCACCCAGTAACAGTGTCCAGACTGGACCTGGATGGGGTTGTCACCTTTCTGTTCTCCTCAAGACAGTTTGTGTGCTGTGTTTGGGTCCAGTGTGAGCTGACAGGAGCCTAGGAGAAGAGCAGAGCAGAGACCAATGACGGGAGATAGATAGAACAATAAGTTAACTTGGTCCCACTGTATTTGAAGTGCATCTTAAGAATGCTTCAAGAGTGCTGCATAAATGGGTCACAAGTCATCTATAACCGTATTTCATGGTCTATAATAGATTAATATATGTGAGCAAATAAATGTATGGTTATGTCACTAAGTTATACCACATAACAGTTATAGATGATTTGTGAAAAATATATGTAGCGCTTAGGAAGCCAATATGAAGACTTTTTTAAGCTTTCATAAGATGCACTTCAAATAAAGTGGGATTGTTAAGTCAAATACTGCCCTGTCTCTGATTATAGCCGAGTAGAGATTCTAGCAATATCAGATAAGCAGCTAACTAGTCTGACTATATCTACTATTGTTATATATTTACATGTATATTTTAGCGTTTGTGAGGAGTGTCAGTAAATAGACAGTTAGTTACTTCAGGATAAAGAGCACACAATTAAATAGAACAATTGAATGTATCTCTGTGATAAACAGACCCACATTTTAAGAACTGTTCTCTGGTCTGCTTTGAGAGTCAAGGATCATAACACCTCCACATTACCCGACACTTTACACCAGGAATGGGCAACTTTTATGGGGGTGGGAGCCACAAAACACTGGAACTCATCATGAGGGGGCGCAGTGGCTTGTCGGTCTGTGTAACCACTCCGAACCCCCCAACCCCACCCCTCACTTGGGAGCAAAACATTTCTTAAGCGGACCCCCCTCATGACAGCGAAAATGATTATTTATTAATTTCCTGCAATGCTGCATGATACAACTCCAATGTTGTTGTGTTCAAACAAGTTTGCTGAAATTCTACACATTTTGCCATGGGGCAGAGAGAATATTTTGCAATTTTATACCTCATTTCAAACAATTCTACACATTTTGCCATGGGGCAGAGAGAACATTTTGCAATTTTATACCTCATTTCAAACAATTCTACACATTTTGCCATGGGGCAGAGAGAACATTTTGCAATTTTATACCTCATTTCAAACAATTCTACACATTTTGCCATGGGGCAGAGAGAACATTTTGCAATTTTATACCTCATTTCAAACAATTCTACACATTTTGCCATGGGGCAGAGAGAACATTTTGCAATTTTATACCTCCTTTCAAACAATTCTACTCATTATGCCATGGGGCGGAGAGACATTTTTTCAGTTTTACAGCTCATTTCCTGCAATTCTACACATTTTGCAATAAGGTGAGGCAAATGTTTGCAATTTTTTATATGATAACTGATGATCAATGTGCCTCATCCCGGTCAGTAATGCTTACTACAAGTTGAGATAGCTGGCTGCTAGACTAACTTACCAATAAATACATAAAATATCCGACATGGGATAATTGAGTGACTGCTGATGCACAACCAAATGTATAAATGGCACCTTCTGTTTTCTATTATTCTGAATCTCAACAGTAAATTGAGACCCCGACTGAGTCCCCCCCATAATAAAAATAAACAATTTATTTTTTATTTGTCTGCGGGCCGCCAGTTGCCCATCATTGCCTTAGAACCACTGCAATTTGCATACCGACCCAATAGATCCACGGATGATGCAATCTCCATAGCACTGCACACTGCCCTGTCCCATCTGGACAAGAGGAAAACCTATGTAGGAATGCTGTTCATTGACTACAGCTCAGCCTTCAACACCAGGTGCTGTATATAGCCTCGTTACATCTGTTGTATTCAACACGTGACAGACTCTCCAGAGGGTGGTGCGGTCTTGCCCAACGCATCACCAGGGGCACACTGCCTGTCCTCCAGGATACCTACAGCACCCGGTGTCACAGGAAGGCCAAGAAGATCATCAAGGACTTCAACCACCCGAACCACGGTCTGTTCACCCTGCTAGCATCCAGAAGGCGAGGTCAGTACAGGTGCTTCAAAGCTGGGACCGAGAGAAGGAACAACAGCTTCTATCTCAAGGCCATCAGACTGTTAAATAGTCACCACTAGCCGGCCTCCGCCCAGTACCATGCCCTGAACTTTAGTTACTGTCACTAACCATAATCTACCCAGTTACTCAACCCTGCACCTTAGAGACCGCTGCCCTAGGTACATAGTCATGGAACACTGGTCACTTCAGTAATGTTTACATACTGTTTTACACCCTTCATATGTAAATACTGTACTCTAGACAACACCTATCCTATATAATAATTGCTGTACAAATACTATTCTATCCTACATATTCTACAAATAAACTACATATTCAATCCATATATTCATGTCCGTAATGTCTATACGTCCCATCATATATTTTTATTTATATTGTGCTTTCCGACATTCCTCATCCTAATATTTCTATATTTTTTATAAAAAAATTAAAACACATATTTGTGTGTATTGATTTGTGTTGTTAGATATCCCTGCACTGTTGGAGCTTGGAACATAAGCATTCCTCTACACCTGCAATAAAATCTGTTTAATATGTTTATGTGACCAGCCTGTTGGAGCTCCTTCAGAACCTTCTCTCTGTCCTGGACTCTCTGCTGGAACTGCTGACTCATCCCCAACTGGCTCTGTGGAGAAACACTCTTCATTGACCAATCAAGCTTTATTGGTAGAAACTCTTCTAATGTCAATGTTTTATGTCAAAATAATATGACACCATATGGCACAGCCAACAGTATGCTAATATCCTTACAAACATACAAAGTCATATTATCTATGTTGTTAGTTCAATGATTATTGCTTTACAGTACATGTATCAGAGAGCGCAGACTGAACTTTGGACTCGTAAAATGAGATGATGGGGTTTGATAGCAGCAAATGGTGATACATTTGGAGAATCTTTTTCATGTGAATAACTAACTGCATATGTTCTCTCATATTCAAACAGCCCTCCCATATTATCTTAAATGATTTGTTCATCTCCAACAAGTTGTTCTGGTCTTACCGGTTTCTCAGTTCTCTCTGCTGCAGCTGACACTGCATCATGGTCTTTATGTTCATCCATAACACACAGATAACAGATACTGTTGATCAGTACGACAGTAAACCTCCAGCAGTTTGTCATGATGAGAACAGATGTGCTCCTGTAGTTGGGCGGTGGCTTTGACCAACTTGTGCTTCTTAAGTCCAGGGATTTCATAGTGAGATTGGAGGTGAGTCTCACAGTAAGACACCAGACACATCACAGGACATGAGGGGTTTCTGGTCCCAGTGCAGAAATCACAGGCCACATCTCCAGGTCCAGCATAGCACAGAGCAGGAGTGGGAGCAGCCTGGAGTCCTGTCTTCTTCAGTTTCGCCACCGCCTCAGCCAGCATGTTATTTTTCATCAAAGTTGTCCTTTGGGTGAAGGTTTTTCCTGCACTGGGGGCAGCTGAAGACACCCTTCCAATCATCTTGATCCCAGCATCCCTCAATACAGCTCCAGCAGTAACTGTGTCCACATGGGGATGGTGACCGGCTCCTTCAGTAGATCCAGACAGAAAGAACAACAACAGAGCTGGTCCTGGTTCAGCAGACATCCTTGTTGAGCCATTTGGACTGTTGATTACTCTCACACAGACAGACGACACAGAGACTCTGATCAGTTTGGATTGATAATGACAATGGAGTAGGAAAAAGCATAAACAGGTCAGAGAGACTGAGAGAAGAGAGTGTGACATACAGACAAAGACAGAGACAGACAGAGACAGAGGGAGACAGAGGTGTCTTGCAGCCCAAACATCTGAGGGGGAACAAAGTACATGAGGAGGCTTGAGGGAGTTCTGGAGGGAGCTAGGCCGTCAGTTCGGAAGGTGGAGAATTTAGCATGTTTCAAACACCTGAATCTTATTTTTCCTGAAATCTAGAGCCACACTCGTTATGTTTAATTCTATTTCAAAAATGTCAATTTTTCTGCATATTTAAGCATAACTCTTAAACTGTCTGTACCCTCCAGACTGGTTGTTCTTTTTATAAAGAAACTAAATGCCCTTCTCTGCATCTCTTCTAAAATCTGGGCATAAGATTGAAAGGAATTATTTAGTACCTTTAGTTATTCCTTGCTTTTCTAAAGTCCACCAACCTTGCCAGCAGGCATGCCAGCTAATATAGTATAGTTAGACAAGCTAGCTACTCTAGAAATGGCTTCTTAGTAGCTAGCTATGAGGTTGGGAGATTGGGAACCTATCTGGGCTAGCTAAATTCAACTCTATACAATTGCTAGGTTGCTAGTATTATTACAGAGGAACAACAACAAAAATTCAACAGGATAAATCTGTGCCCCCCATGGGCATGACTCCTCTGGAGAAAGATGAGACTGATCAGTTTTGTTTTCTCAGAAGAGGTTGTGGGAGGGGTTTTGCCAGAGGGCGGGGTTAGAGGGAAAGGGGGAGGAGAGAGCGATAGAGAGAAAGACAATCTAGATTTAAACCCTTTAATATTAACCTCCTAAACAATAGCACCAATTAAATGTATCTATTTTTCACTCTATATAGAGGATTTTAAACACCATACATTTGCAAAAATTTGATAAAAAATTAAGCAAGTTACTGAGTGTCAAGGGATTAGCAATACTGTTTATTGTTTGGTGAACAGCACCATCGAGTGGACAGGGGTATCGAGAGCATCACGGCCTGGGACGGCAACCACACCGCCGCTGATCGCAAGGCTCTACAGAGGGTGGTACGCTCAGCCCAACACACCATCGGGTGCTCACTGTCTGACCTCCAGGACACCTACAACACCAGGTGTCACAGGAAGGCCAAGAAGATCATCGAGGACTTCAGCCACCCGAGCCACGGCCTGTTCTCCTGGCTTCCATCACTCAGATGCAGGCAGTATAGGAGTATCATGGCAAAACAAATCACAGTGATCACATAAGACTTTTGTCCATACAAAAAAACATAGGTCGCTGTGTGCTTCTTTGTCAGTTCATCAGAATTATTTTATTTTTGCTGGTCACCACTGAAACACACCAGTAGTCATCTTGTCCGGCCATTGACCTTTCACATTTGGGCCTAGGGTCACAGGCTGTTGTCGTGCCCGGGTGTCCAGGGGAGGTGAGAAGGGAAGAGCAGGCCTCTCTCCTGGGCGTGGTGTCTCCAGCGGTCCTCGTCTCCCTTATGGGTCAGGTACTGGCAGCCCATCCTCTGCTCAAACTCCCTCAGGTCACACCACAACTGGAAGTCCTGGGGTGTTAAGGTCATGGTTTTGGTTAAGAATAGGGTTATGGTAAATGGTTAGGACAAGGGTTGGGATAGGGTTAGGGTAAATGGTTAGGAGAAGGGTTAGGATAGGGTTATGGTAAATGGTTAGGAGAAGGGTTGGGATAGGGTTAGGGTAAATGGTTAGGAGAAGGGTTGGGATAGGGTTAGGGTATGTGGTAGAGTTATGGCTAGGGTCTCTTGGTCCTCCCACCCCTACGGGTGGTCAGCTCCCGCTCAGCCCAGTCAAATCCCTTCTCTGTCCTGATACACCAATGGTGGAACAAGCTTCCCCATGACGCTAGGAGAGCAGAGTCCCTGGCATCTTCAGAAAACATCTGAATCCCTACCTCTACACACAGTATCCTAAATAACCCCCCAGCCTGTCAGTGATTGTCCATTCATACAGGTTGAGGTCTCTTACCTGTAGCCAGGCGTGTCCCAGGGCCTTCCCCACGCTGAACCTACGTCTCACTGACACCTGGAGAAGGTTGTTGATCAGACTCACCGCTACAGAGACAGAGAGAGAGACAGAGACGAGAGAGGCAATGTCAGCCCTGAATGCTGATTCATTGGCCTCTGCTCCCCGCCTTTGACAAAACACTAGGAGAAACCTCTGCTCACCCTCTAGTGAGATGTTAGACCAGGGCAGGCAGTGTGCAGACTCACCCTCTAGTTAGTTGTTAGACCAGGGCAGGCAGTGTGCAGACTCACCCTCTAGTGAGATGTTAGACCAGGGCAGGCAGTGTACAGACTCACCCTCTAGTGGGATGTTAGACCAGGGCAGGCAGTGTGCAGACTCACCCTCTAGTGGGATGTTAGACCAGGGCAGGCAGTGTGCAGACTTACCCTCTAGTGAGCTGTTAGACCAGGGCAGGTAGTGTACAGACTCACCCTCTAGTGGGATGTTAGACCAGGGCAGGCAGTGTGTAGACTCACCCTCTAGTGAGATGTTAGACCAGGGCAGGCTGGGTGCAGACTCAACCTCTAGTGAGATGTTAGACCAGGGCAGGCTGGGTGCAGACTCACCCTCTAGTGAGTTGTTAGACCAGGGCAGGCTGGGTGCAGACTCACCCTCTAGTTAGTTGTTAGACGAGGGCAGGCTGGGTACAGACTCACCCTCTAGTTAGTTGTTAGACCAGGGCAGGCTGGGTGCAGACTCACCCTCTAGTTAGTTGTTAGACGAGGGCAGGCTGGGTACAGACTCACCCTCTAGTTAGTTGTTAGACGAGGGCAGGCTGGGTGCAGACTCACCCTCTAGTTAGTTGTTAGACCAGGGCAGGCTGGGTGCAGACTCACCCTCTAGTGAGATGTTAGACCAGAGCAGACGGGGGTACATGAAGCTAGCGTTGGTGATCTGCTGACTGATGTCCTCATCCTCGTTGAAGGGGAATGTTCCGCTCAGGCTGACGTACAGGACCACGCCCACCGCCCACATGTCCAGCGAACGGTTGTAACCATGGATACTGATGACCTCGGGCGCCAGGTAGGCCGGCGTGCCCACCACTGAGCGGCGGAAAGACTTCTCGCCGATGATTCGGGCGAAGCCAAAGTCACACAGCTTAACCTGAGAGGAAGGAGGAGAGGAGTCAGCGTAAAGTCTGATGTGGAAGGATTATTAACCAAGTAGAGAATCTCACAGACAAACTGAGGGAGATTGACATGTGTACACACACCGACCTGAGGGAAAGGATCTGGGGAGGCCACCAATACATTCTCAGGTTTCAGGTCACAGTGAGCAATGTGTTTGAAGTGCAGGTAGCGCAGGGCCTCTAGAATCTACACACACACACACACACACATATGCAGCAAATTATGACAGACAAGTATTATAAAAGTACTACTTTTCCCCAGAACTACTTCAGTACCGCAGACCGTTGAAGAAACAATCAGTGTTCCCTTGCTACGTGACCAGTACCTGTGTAACCAGGAAGCGTGTCGTGCGCTCTGGCAGACGGCCCTTTTCATTGGACAGAATCATCTCCAGCATGTCTCCGTGGAGCTTCTCCATGACAACAAAGACATGCTCCAGGGTCTCAAACATTCCCTCCAGTAGAACTACACCCAGGTGAGACAGATTCTGGACACACACACACACAATGGATTTTTTTATTTATTTAACCTTCATTGAACTAGGCAAATCAGTTACAATGACGGCCTACACCGGCCAACCCCAGATGACACTGGGCCAATTGTGCACCGCCCTATGGGACTCTCAAACACGGCCGGTTGTGAAACAGCCTGGATTCGAACCAGGGTGTCTGTAGTGACGCCTCAAGCACTGAGATGCAGTGCCTTAGACCGCTGCGCCACTCACCCACACCGACCTGTAGAATCCATGTTCATTTCAAATACTCTAACTCCCTGTAATACAAATTGAATCCAAACACACAGATCTAGAACCTTCACCTGTAGAATTGCCTGCTCGTTCCTCAACTGTCTCTCCTGTTTGGTAGGGAAACGGGTTTTGTCGATGACCTTGATGGCCACTGGGTAACCAGACTGTCTGTGGGTGCCTGGGGACGAGAGTAGACTCTCAGCTAGCCATCTAATACAATGATAATACAGTATATCATCTGAATAGAAGAAACTAAATGTTCCTAACAGGTAACAGTATAGAAAGGATCTCTTCTAGTGTAACGTATCGTATCTAGAGTGATGTCAAACCCACCTCCATACACCACTCCAAACTGTCCTGAACCAAGCACCTCATCGGTGAAGATCTGATACACTGAACTGATGTCCTGAAAGACACACACACATAAATACACACACACACACACAAACACACATGTACAGAGCACACAAATACAGTGTTAGTTACTCATCTATCCATTTCAGACAAACGCAACGAGTCTTTGAGAGTTCATACACAATATAGATCCATTACCCTCCATCCTACCAACCCCTCCCACTTACCGGTTTCTCTCCACTCTGGGGTCCATGGTCTATAACAGAAAGAGTATTCTTTGATCAAAAGTTACGGAATATGAGTATGGACATGAACTAAATCTAACATCCCTTATGATGACAGCTTTACTTCAAAATCTTTATGCAAACCATGTGAGAGACCATCCCTTGGCATGTCACAGAGATATGGAGAGTTTGGCCAACAGTGACACAGGATGCCATGGTGGAGTGTCGGGGTGCTCACAGAGGGTTCAGACAGAAACCTCAATGACCAAATTGTCTAAATACATTACTCGGATGTCACTCATTTGCATGTCTCAGAACAATACGACACCACAGAGTTTCTAAACCCAGAGGTGCAACATTGTGAGACTACCGACATTTGCCAGACAGACCACGCAGACCAGGCTGCGTTTCAATAGGCCGTGTTCAAGAGGATCAAAAACGCAATGTATAGCAGGGATAAATCGTGACTGACTGACTGATCTACAAATAATAACGAGTCGTTATTTATGATGAGGTGATTTGTAGATCAGTCATTCGACAGTCACCTGCAGTCGTTTTGATGCTCTCGAACACGGCCATTGAGAGAAGTGACACATGCTTCCTTAATTTAAAATGTTCTCAAAATCTAAAAGGCATGACCTAGATTCCAATGTCTTACGTAGTTGAACATGTTATTAAGGTTTGCCGTGTTCGCGGTTTTCCTGTACATTGTTCTACTTTGAAAACGATATCGCGGGTGAGCATATATGGGTTGCGGGTTTTGGGGCTAATTCTATATTGCACTGCGGCCGCCACGGCATCTCTTTTTTTTTTAATCATCTATGAATTTCACTGTGACCAACTGCTGCTGACTACCAGGCTGTGAGGCATATGAGGCAGTCTGCTGTTGAGAGTTAGTGAGTGGTGGCGGGGAAGGAGCTTCATGTACAGTCAGTGGAAGTGAGGGGTGAACCGGGGGGGAGTGTGTGTGGTACATTCGAGAGAGTGTACCGCATCATGAATTCAACAACGAACAGCAGCGCTAGATTGCTACACACTTCTCCCTCAAAATGATTTGCTTCTTTCTTTGTAT
Source organism: Oncorhynchus mykiss (assembly GCF_057628025.1). Taxonomy (NCBI): domain Eukaryota; kingdom Metazoa; phylum Chordata; class Actinopteri; order Salmoniformes; family Salmonidae; genus Oncorhynchus; species Oncorhynchus mykiss. The sequence continues at coordinate 17,341,377 of NC_143030.1, forward strand.
CCTGACCGCCCCCAGTTCTACCAATATTTAAAGCCAACACAGGAAGGGAGAGAAACTGACAAATAATCGTCCAATAGTTTGAGAGAGGATCGAACAATGTGCTTCCTCTGTGTATGTATCCAGCTAACTAGCGAACATTGGGCAGAAAGTTGAAGTCAGAGGAACGAACCGGTTTGACGCGCCAGTTTACTGTCAAGATACGATTCTACTGTCAGAATGCCAGGTAAATGGGCAAAATATGGGCGAAAATATCGCAAAGACTGGGAAAGAGAACGGGATATAAAGGAATAGACTAAGAGCACCCCAGGAGATGACAGACAAGCTTACGGTGTGTAACGTTATTGCAAAAAAAAAAATCGAGTCCATCACGCCGATCTTAATTCTCATGCACAAACGGAGAAACAAGAGAAATGCGGCTCCATTTTCTAATGCAAGAACATTGTCTGACACAGGGACTACATTTGTACGAGAGAATAACACAGTTAAACGATCAGTTACAGATGGCTGCACATATTACATGTCGCTCCAGCATTGCAACTGTGGATCACCTGGGATGTGTTGTTGAAGACGTAGCTAATAAAGGAATCAATATCCACAGAACAAAATGCACAGCGCTCATAAATGCATTTATAGGGCCTGAGCTAATAAAGGACATTGGGAATGAGTCTTACTCGTTGATTATTGATGAAAGTCACAAGCAAGAAGCAACTGTGTGGTGATAATATACCACACAATAAACTCTCAAATCATAAGCACATTTGGAGAAATAATCAACATTCCAGCTGGTAATTCAATGACCATTCCTTTGCCTTGTTCCAGTTTCTTGATGAAAATAAATTGCCCATTGACATCTATGTCTGTTCCTCTACTCTCTGTCTCTCATGTGGTGATGGGGAATGGCAGCAGCAAACAGGCATGGGGATCACCAGCATGTACCTCCTTAGGCCCCTCACTGGCTGGAACCCTTTTGTTGAGGGTCCCCACCTCTTAACCATTCACTATCAATCACAAAGGGAGAAATGCGGAGAAGCAATTTGACCGTATTGAGATTGTCATTATGGAGAAACCTATTGAATAATTGTGCTAACTTCTCTCTTGCTGCTGAAAAAATAAATGCCGTAGTTTTCTCAGGCCTTATTTTACCTCGTAAAAAAAGTGACATACTAACGTTTTCATTTTCATCAACAACTTTATATGGATGGAGTGCATTTGATTTGACGGCCTTTACATGTGCAGTTCGCAGCGAGTCGACCGTTAGACCCGATGACATGTTTATGCACATGAGTTTAGCTAGCCAACGTCGCCATGACATCGCCTACAAGTGTTATCGGGGATTCTGCCCGTGTTCATACTGTACTGTCTTTGACTACACTTCTACCACAGTCCAAACATGCTAGCTAACTCTCTGACTCACCATGTCCCTGTTTGCCCGCCTGCCCGCTGCTCTGGACGGGCATCAGAGCCTGGCGTACTGCGGTCTCCCAGGCCTGCCCGTCCCTGCCCGCCAGCACACAGTATACCAGCGTGCCCGTCACCACCTCGAACGAGTGCGCACTGTTGTCTGGCAACAAGGGGCCAGACAGCTGGGCGGGGCCTCGCACCTGCAGCACGTTAGACAGAGGAAGCTCCTAGAGATGGAGGGAGGGAAGACGGAAAGGAGAATGGATGAAAATGTAAGGAAAAGGCTGAGACATGGGATACTTTTATTTAACTAGGCAAGTCAGTTAAGATCAAATTCTTATTTACAATAACGGCCTACCCCGGCCTAACCCAGACGACGCTGGGCCAATGGGACTCCCAATCACGGCCGTTTGTGATACAGCCTGGAATCAAACCAGGGTCTGTAGTGACACCTCTAGCACTGAGATGCAGTGTCTTAGACCGCTGCGCCACTCGGGAGCCGAAAATAAGGAACGGTGGAAGACAGAAAAAACATTTGTTGATGTTGATATTCTATTTGGCCACTAGAGGTCAGTGCCTTGACTGGCCTTGGTTTAGTAAACGCTAGATGATCTAGGCAAGTCAGTTAAGAACAAATTCTTATTTACAATGACGGCCTACCAAAAGGCATCTTGCAGGGATGGAGGCTTGGATTAAAAATAAATTAAATAAAAATATAGGATAAAACACACATCACGACAAGAGAACACTACATAACGCAAGACCTAAGACAACAACATAGCATGGCAGCAACACATGACAACACAGTATGGTAGCAACACAACATGGTAGCAGCACAAAACATGGTACAAAAATTGTTGGGCACAGACAACAGCACAAAGGGCTGCGGTAGATATCTCAGATAGGGGCAGTGAGGTCTGAGGCTAAGCAACAACCAGTGACCTACCTTGTAGTACTTGGTGCTTGTCTCATTCTGATACAGAGTAATATTCTTCCAGTCCAATATCCAGTAATGACGTTTCCTCTGGGGGGTAAAAAATATATATTATTGAGTGCTGCCTTATAGGGCTCCCAATCACATCCGTTTGTGATACAGCCTGGAATCAAACCAGGGTCTGTAGTGATGCCTCTAGCACTAAGATGCAGTGCCTTAGACCGCTGCGCCACTCGGGAGCCCTCTTGTTTTAGGCAAAGATCCAAAACATCCACATCAAATGAATATTTGTCTTGATGAAATAACATGGAAAACAACCAGTTTTCATTTACCATCCTTACAAACCACTTAATGTGAATGTGCATTACTGTATTGTATATAGGCTGGTCATCTAGGTTAGAACCTGTAGACTTTCCATCACCATGAAGAAAAACAATGTTCAATACAGTAACTGAGTACATTGAGACAGCAAGTGGTTTGTGATGTGGCTCAGCATGGTGCTTGCAATGCTCGGGTTGTGGGTTCGATTCCCACGGGGGACCAGAGTGAAAACGTATGCACTCACTGCTGTAAATTGCTCTGGTTAAGAGAGTCTAGTAAAATAAATTAATAGACCATTTCCGTTCACATAGAAATAAGTTAAATTTACAAATACATGGATTTTATATTTTGCACTGGGCCTTTACTGGTCCTGTATTAGCAGACCGATGTAGACGTCTTCAGCGCGGGCAAAACAAATGTTCTTCTGCATCCCCCCTCCCCCCTCCGCAGCTACTGTGTGTGTTCTCACCAGAGTGTCGGTGTTGGTGTGATGCAGTAGCCAGCCCTCTCTCAGGACTCCACTGGCCCTTCTCTTAGTGTGACAAACTGATTGGACCACCCGCATCAGAGGAATATAACTACTGAAACACGGACTGGGAGAGAGGGGGGGGGGGGAGGGGGGGGGGGAGTGGGAAGGATGGAGGGATAGGGAGGGGGGGGTGGTGGAAGGGGAGGGGGAGGGAAGGATGGAGAGATATGGAGGGATAGGGAGGGATGGAGGGATGGAGGGGGGAGGGATGGAGGGGGGAGGGATGGAGGGGGGGTGGTGGAGGGGGAGAGAGGGATGGAGGGAGAGGGAAGGATGGAGAGATATGGAGGGATAGGGAGGGGGGAGGGATGGAGGGATAGGGAGGGGGGAGGGATGGAGGGATGGAGGGATAGGGAGGGGGGTGGTGGAGGGGAAGGGGGAGGGGGAGAGAGGGAGAGGGAAGGATGAAGAGATAGGGAGGAGGGGGTGGAGGGGGAGAGAGGGAGGGATGGAGGGATAGGGAAGGATGGAGGGATAGGGAGGGATGGAGAGATAGGGAGGGATGGAGAGATAGGGAGGGATGGAGGGGGAGAGAGGGAGGGATAGGGAGGAGGGGGGGATAGAGGGATAGGGGGGAGAGGGAGGGATGGAGGGGGAGAGAGGGAGGGATGGAGGGATAGGGAAGGATGGAGGGATAGGGAAGGATGGAGAGAGGGAGGAGGGGGGGAGGGGGAGAAAGGGAGGGATAGAGGGATAGGGAAGGATGGAGAGATAGAGAGGGAGGGACAGAGGGATAGGGGGGAGGGACAGAGGGATAGGGGGGAGAGGGAGGGAGGGGGGAGGGATAGGGAGGAGGGGGGAGGGGTTGGAGGGGGAGAGAGGATGGAGAGATATGGAGGGATAGGGAGGGGGGGTGGTGGAGGGGGTGGTGGAGGGGGAGGGAAGGATGGAGAGATATGGAGGGATAGGGAGGGGGGAGGGATGGAGGGATAGGGAGGGGGGAGGGATGGAGGGAGAGGGAAGGATGGAGAGATATGGAGGGATAGGGAGGGGGGAGGGATGGAGGGATAGGGAGGGGGGGAGGGGTTGGAGGGGGAGAGAGGATGGAGGGATAGGGACGGATGGAGGGATAGGGACGGATGGAGGGATAGGGAGGAGGGGGGAGGGATGGAGGGAGAGGGAAGGATGGAGAGATAGGGAGGGGGGGTGGAGGGGGAGGGGGAGGGAGGGAGAGGGGAGGATGGAGAGATAGGGAGGGGGGTGGAAGGGGAGGGAAGGCTTGAGAGATAGGGAGGGAGGGGGAGGGGGGTGGAGGGAGGGATGAGGGAGGAGAGATAGGGAGGGGGGTGGAAGGGGAGGGGGATGGGGATGGAGGGAGAGGGAAGGATTGAGAGATAGGGAGGGAGGGGGAGGGGGTGGAGGGAGGGATGAGGGAAGGATGGAGAGATAGGGAGGAGAGGGGCGGATGGAGGGAGGGAGAGGGAAGGATGGAGAGATAGGGAGGAGGGGGGGGGCGGATGGAGGGAGGGAGAGGGAAGGATGGAGGGATAGGGAGGGGGGATGAAAGAGGGAGAGAGAACTATTACAACTTCAGTTGACATACACTGATGTACTATACTCTATCATAAGTAAGTAATCATCAAAACTCAAAGTGGAAACATACTGAACTTTACATCCTATCAAAGCCCAGCATTTTATCCCTCTTACGTGATTGGTGGCTGTTGTCCCACCTCCTTGATCTCAGTGAATGGGTCCTCAGTAGACGGCTCATCGTCATGGTCTTCTAGTGATGTCATACTGCATCTCATATCCTCCTCCTCTGTGTCGTCCTTATAGCCCAGACTGGACACGGAGTCTGTGTAACATCTTTACTGCATCAATACTAAACCACAACACTAAACCACAACACTAAACCGCAATACTAAACCACAACACTAAACCACTACACTAAACCACTACACTAAACCACTACACCGCAATATTAAACCGCAACACTAAACCACTACACTAAACCGCAACACTAAACCACTACACCGCAATACTAAACCGCAACACTAAACCACTACACTGCAATACTAAACCGCAACACTAAACCACTACACTGCAATACTAAACCACAACACTAAACCCCAATACTAAACCGCAATACTAAACCACTACTAAACCGCAATACTAAACTGTCACTGAATAAGTAAATACAGTACACAGTGAATTACATATGCCGTTTTTCTTTCATCTTGAAAGCATTAGGAATAGTTAACATTTAAGGCCATTATGTTTGTCATTGTCTCGCACCTCCTTCCCCATTGGCGTTCGTCCTCACTCCAGGACAGTCAGCGGGGACCAGGGAGGACTCACAGCGACGATGGCAGTTCAGCTTACAGTCTATATATATATATATATATATATATATATATATATGAATGAGAGAGAGCGAGAGATCAACTTCAGTACATAGACTACTGACACAGCTGTAACACAAGATCTGGAATCTGACCAAGTGATTGACATACCTGCTTCAGAAACGTATGATTAGAAAAAGCATCATACATGTATTTAGTACCCCAGTGACCAACCTCCCAATCTGAACTATGACCTTCAACCCCTGACCTCAGGCCCCTCTCACCGGAGCACTGCAGGCCCTGACGGAACAGGCCCTTAAGGAGGTGGTAGCAGTGTTGGCACACGGTGGGCTTGGTGTAGCTGTGGATGTGGAAGGTGTGTGGCACCCTGGCCCTGCCCGCCACGCCACCCTTTCCCTGGACCACCCCCAGCCACACCGGTTGATCTGCCCACGACGGAGGTCTGGGCCTGGGCTTGAACATACTGATCTGGAAGAGGGAGAGAGAGGGAAATGGAGAGAAGGGGGAGAGAGAGAATAACAAAGATTTCATGTCAGATTTTAGAATCACACACATAAATGTCACTTAAACAGCGGAATGGATTCAGGCCCATAATGACTGGTGCTGACCTCCTCCATACTGCCCCCTGCAGGTGTGGAGAGGGAGTGTGTTCGGGGCCTGGCAGGGGGGAATAAGGACAGGCTGGGGCCACACACACGACGGCGTGCACGGCTACAGTCACTAGGCAACTGCAGCGCACAGCGCTTATGAAAGTCTAACCCGCAACCTACAGAGACGAGAGAGATGTGAGACATAATTAAGACAATCTATTTAGGTAAAATGGTAGATGCGACAAAGAATTAAACACAATTCAACATGAAATAAATAGTGAAGTTTCTTACTGCGATTAATGACATGAAGGATCAATTATTACTGTATCTACTTCCTTACCGTCACATTTTAACCCTTGACGTACCAACCCCCACAGCATCTCCCCACAGTGATGACAGAAGGTGGGGGTGCGATATGATTGGACAGCCAGGGAGTGTGGGTGGATCTTTATCCCCGTCACAGTAGCTGATCCTGAGTCAGATCATAAAGAGCAGATATTCCATTACTTTATCTGGACACTTAACGTACTACATTTCAGTACATTCAATGAACCATATGTGGGCCCTGGTCATAAGTAGTGCACTACAAAGCTTGCCATTTGGGACACAACCCCGGTCTGACCTGAGAGGATGATCTCTATGAGGTCGCCGTCCAGAAGTGCATCCTGGTCCGTGAGTCTGTGGAGGAGGTGTTCCGAGCCTGTCTGGTGTCTGAACAGGAGGACCTTCTCCCCAACACCCACCACACTACAGTCTGGAGCCTGCAGGACACAGAACATGATCAATCAGTTAGTCAATAAATCTATACATCAACTGATCGATCAATCAAGGCAGAGCAGGAGAGACAGATTATAGAGGAGGTCTGTCTGGTTAGCATCATCGAAAGCATGCAGACAGACATTGGCATTGAGGGAGGGGTAGGCCATTATAGAGAGAGACTGGTCACAGAACAATGTGAGCGCTGTCGTTAGGGGCGGCATGTAGCCTATTGGTTAGAGCGTTGGGCCAGTAACTGAAAGGTTGCTTGATAGAATCCCCGAGCTGACAAGGTAAAAATCTGTCGTTCTGCCCCTGACTATGGCAGTTAACCCACTGTTCCTAGACCAGTTAACCCACTGTTCCTAGGCCGTCATTGTAAATAAGAATTTGTTCTTAACTGACTTGCCTGGTTAAATAAAAGGTTAAATAAAAAAAAAAAAGAAAATAGATTTTCAAATGAGATGGAAACAAGTGTGAGTGTGTGTTTGTTTGGGTGTTTGTTCCTATAGACAGGAGAAGTGCAATGATCTGAGAGATACAGATTATTCACACAAACCGCATACAAGTTCTCATACAAAGACTACACGGGCCAACTGACCTGCTGCCTGGAAACAGTCAGAAGATCAAAGGATAAGGGGGCTGATTTGAGCGAGACAGGCACGGCGGTGTGTGTGTGTGTGTGTGTGGAAGGCTGTGGTTGGAAAGTTAGCTGCAGACACAGCTAAACCACACGGCAGCCCCTCTGGCTGATGAAGTAACATGGCCATCTCTCACAGAGGTAAGGTAGAGACAGAGGGGGGGGGGGGGGGGGGGGGAAATAACTGTAAAAATTGGAGATAAACATAGACATGTATTTTCCCAAGGGTGCGGAGTGAACCAGGAACAACCTGAACTCAAGTCTATTTATTCATATACAGTATACATGAATTGGCATAAACACTAGAACAACAGCCCCCCTGGTCTCACTCTTAACGACACAGAAATAAAATGCAATGCAGATGACCTGGTGCTACTGTCCCCCACAAAAGAGGTGTTACACCAACAATTAGATCATCTGCAAACAGTTGTCAGACCTGGGCCCTAACAGTCAATCTCAAAAATACTAAAATTATGATTTTCCAGAACCGATCCAAAATATTCATTTTTACTGGGCTCTACTCATATACAACACATATCTACACATATTTAGGAATAAGAATCCGCTCCAGAGGCACATTCAACCTGGCTGTGAAGGAACTGAAAGACAAAGCAAGGAGTCCTTTCTATGGCATTAAAAATATCTATTAAATGAAACATACCAATTAGGATCTGGCTCAAAATATTCAACTCAATAATATTACCAAATGCACTATATTCAAGTGAAGTGTGGGGTCCGCTTACAAAAGAAGAATTTGACAAATGGGACAAACACCCAATTGAAACTCTGCAAGAGCATCCTCAGAGTACAGAGAAAAACTCAAAACAACGCATGCAGAGCAGAATCCTCAGATCCTCAAAAGGTTATACAGCTGCACCATTGAGAGCATCCTGACTGGCCGCATCACAGCCTGGTATGGCAACTGCTCGGCCTCCGACCGCAAGGCGCTACAGAGGGTACTGCTTTTGGCACAGTACATCACTGGGGCCAAGCTTCCTGCCATCCAGGATCTCTATACCAGGCGGTGTCAGAGGAAGGCCCTAAAAATGGTTGAAGACTCCAGCCACCCAAGTCATAGACTGTCCTCTCTGCTACCGCACGGCAAGCGGTACCGTAGCATCATGTCTAGGTCCAAGAGGCTTCTAAACAGCTTCTACCCCCCAAGCCATAAGACGACTCCTGAACATCTAATCGAATGGCTAGCCAGACTATTTGCATTAAGACTGCATTGTTGGTTAAGGGCTCATAAGTAAGCATTTCACTGTAATACCTGTTGTATTTGGCGCATGTGACTAATAAAATTTGATTGAATTTGAATCAGCCCAATTCCTAGTTCTGATTATTATCCTAAAAAGAGACAACAAATGTTATTCACCAGCCAGCTGGTTCTGAGGCTCGGTTCACTAACCACTACCAACCCAACAAAGCCTCAGGCACTCAGAATCTGGCCCAACAAAGCCTCAGGCACTCACAATCTGGCCCAACAAAGCCTTAGGCACTCACAATCTGGCCCAACAAAGCCTCAGGCACTCACAACCTGGCCCAACCACAAAAAAATCGAAGTAAACCTTAATGCTATTTGACCACTGCGACTGAAAACCGAGGAAAACACTATGTACAGACTCAGTTAGCACAGCACTGTCCATAGACCGGTCGTCGCAGGCACATCTGGCTGCCCAGAGAGGACAGGATGTGCTCATTCTGCACCCAGGAAGAGATGGAGACAGCTGCATTTTCTGTCAAACTGTGACAGATATTCTGACATAAGAAATACATTATTCTCCAAAAATTATAAAAAACAATATGAAGAATTTGCAAAAAACTTAAATGATGAAGACAAACTTAAATACAAAACTTGGTGAAAAAAACTAAATGCTGTGTTTTAATCAGCCAAATGTGTGGCCTCCTGCCACAACCTCAGGGACAGAGAAGAGTGTGATTATTCTTTATTAATATGTGTTGAAATTGCTGTTAATATGAGTGACATTGTCATTTGTATTGCTTAATTACAAACAGTCTAGTATATGTTGGTCTTTGACCATCGTTGCTATATATTTACTTTGACATTGTGTTTTCTTTCCATGTCAATAAAGTATACTGAACTGAATTAACAGAGACAGAGAGAAACAGAGAGATGGAGAGCACGAAAGAGAGATTATAGCCACTGTATGGTATCACAACAATAGTCAGAGTAGTTGGCTAAAATAAAACACACAGGTCTGGGACTGAGTGTACAAAACATCAGGAACACCTGCTCTTCCCATGATAGACTTTCCAGGTTAATCCAGGTGGAAGCTATGATCCCTTATTGATGTCACTTGTTAAATCTACTTCAAGTCAATGTAGATCAAGGGGAGGAGACAGGTTAAAGAAGAACAATTTCCAAACCTTGAGGCAATTGAGACATGGATTGTGTATTTACAAAATACGTTTTTTATCCGAGCAGCTAATCGATCGCTGCAGCTGTACATAGCCCATCTACCTACCTCATCCCCATATTGTTTTTATTTACTTTCTGCTCTTTTACACACCACTGGGCCTTTTTCTTTGATGTTTTATGAGATTGGAGAACACATTGAGATGGATCTTAGACCATTCCTCCATACAGAATCTTTCCAGATCCTTGATATATTTCGTCTGTGCTTATGGACTCCCCTCTTTAATTCAAACGTAAAGGTTTTCAATGGGGCTGAAATCCTGAGACTGAGATGGTCATTGCAAAATGTTGGTTTTGTGGTCAATTAAACATTTCTTGGTGGATTCGGATGCATGCTTGGGGTCCTTGTCTTGTTGGAAGATTCATTTGTGGCCAAGTTTCTGCCTCCTGCCAGCAGCAACCAGGTTTTTGGCTAAAATGATCTGGTACTTGTTCTGGTAGAGTTCATGATGACGTCGACCTTTAAAAGGGCGCTAGGACCAGTGGAATCAAAACAACTTCATAACATCAAATATCCACCACTATATTTTACAGTAGATATGAGGTTATTTTCTGCACGTTGCATCAATCTTTCAATGCCAAACCTACTGCTGGTGTGGGTGGACAAATACCTCTATTTCTGTCTCATATCACCATAGCGCCGGTTCCAGTGCAGTTTAGCAAGCTCCAGAAGTTTACATTTGTTGATCACGCTAAATAAAGGCCTTTGTACTGGCCACCCCAGTGAAGAGCCTATTGCCATGGAGCTGGCATCTAATTGTAGATTAAGAGACTTGGTGACCCCAAGATGAGACCCAGTTCTGTATTTCTCCAACTGCCCTTGGACTTTTCCTTGCTTCCAGAACCATCTTCCTCACTGTGCGTGGGGACAAGATACACAGGCAAGTTTACCACTGTTCAAGTGGTTTTAAACTTCTTAATTGCCGCCTTAATAGTTGTAAGTGATATTTTTAGCAAATTTGTTTTGCCCATTGCCGGATTTATGAGGGTCACTAACCATTTTTCTCTCTTCGTTTGTGAGCTTTTTGCCTTTCCCCCAGTGTTGGAAAAAGCACCCATTTGTCACACTTGAGTAAAAGTAATTATAACTTAATAGAAAATGTGAAAGTCACCCAGTAAAATACTACTTGAGTAAAAGTCTCAAAATATTGGGTTTTAAATGTACTTAACTATCAAAAGTAAATTTTTGCTCAAATATAGGTAAGTATCAAAAGTAAATGTAATTGCGCAAATATAGGTAAGTATCAAAAGTAGAAGAAATGTATAAAACATTTCTTACATTAAGCAAACCAGATGGCACAATTAAAAAACAATGTTTATTGCCGGATAGCGAGGGGCACACTCCAACACTCAGACATAATTTACAAAAGAAGCCTGTGTGTTTAGTGAGTCTCCCAGATCAGAGGCAGTAGGGATGGCCAGTGATGTTCTCTTGATAAGTGTGTGAATAGGACTTTTGGGTGTCAGGTAAAATGTATGTAGTAGAAAGTACATTATTTTCTTTAGGAATGTAGTGGAGTGAAAGTGAAAGTTGTCAAATATAAATAGTAAAGTACAGATACCCCCAAAAAACTACTTAAGTACTTTACACCACTGCTTTCCCCGTGGTGATGAGTGACGAATGGATTTGACATGTGTGTTAACTCGTTTTTCTATACCCCAGTGGCACAGGAAACCATGGAAGGCCACAATACAGTTTCTTAAAAAAGTAAAATGTTAATGCAGATTCAATTTTGTTTGATTTCATCTCTAGGAATCTTTAGCAGTAGCAATAACCTTTACACCTTGCATTTTGGGGGAAAAAATGGTTACTTGGTAAACAAAATCTACTTTTCTATTTTAGCTTAAAATAATACAATTCTCTCATTTATTTTCAACATACATTATAGCTCAGTATTTGTATTATTTATTTGATGGTATTTTGTTCTCATCTTTATCAGGGGTGACAGTACTTTGTGAGGTGATTGCATGTAGGTCTATGGGTTTACCTTGCGTTCTATGATCTCTGCAGCCAGTCTCTTGGCATGGCAGTAGCTGAGCTGCCCCCCAGACACCCGAACCACCTCCCTGAAGAGGCCTAGCTGGAACTGGACCAGAGCAGTGCCGAGAGGAGCCTGGAGGGGCCCGGGGGCAGCGGTGTGGTGGGGTCGACCAGGGGTACCAGGGCTGGACTGGGTCATCGACATGCTGGAGAGAGAACCTACAGGTGCAGACACAGAGGGACATGGCAGAAAAGCAATAAACAATATGATTGATTGGTTTGTTAATGCATCAGACTACTGATTATTGTATATAGCACTGTTTAAATGAAAACTGGGGGCATGAATCTACTACACATACAACTGCATGTAGTAGCTGCAAGTGAAGACGTTTTGCTGGCACTTTAAGCTACGGAGAACATGCATCACTTCTTCAGCTTCCATTAACTTACAGTACATTAGTGATCATTGGTTTCCAAGAGTGAAACAAAAGCTTACTTGATATTCCAGAGTCCATATGGTCCAGCTTACACCTTCCAGGCCTGATCTCCTCTCCTTCAACAGACACCTTAGCATCCACTCTTAAAAGTACAGTTACTGTTGTGAACCTTTTGTTCACACTGGTGGGTTTGGTTTCCTCCTGTGAAGCTGTAGGCTTATAACAGTGACAGGAAGCCACTGAGAAACTCACCTCTGTGTGGTACATCCTCCACTACTAACACCCTCAGCCCAGGGTATGAATGAACACACACGTTTATGTGAAATAGATCTGGTACAGTGCCTTGCGAAAGTATTTGGCCCCCTTGAACTTTGCGACCTTTTGCCACATTTCAGGCTTCAAACATAAAGATATAAAACTGTATTTTTTTTGTGAAGAATCAACAACAAGTGGGACACAATCATGAAGTGGAACGACATTTATTGGATATTTCAAACTTTTTTAACAAATCAAAAACTGAAAAATTGGGCGTGCAAAATTATTCAGCCCCTTTACTTTCAGTGCAGCAAACTCTCTCTAGAAGTTCAGTGAGGATCTCTGAATGATCCAATGTTGACCTAAATGACTAATGATGATAAATACAATCCACCTGTGTGTAATCAAGTCTCCGTATAAATGCACCTGCACTGTGATAGTCTCAGAGGTCCGTTAAAAGCGCAGAGAGCATCATGAAGAACAAGGAACACACCAGGCAGGTCCGAGATACTGTTGTGAAGAAGTTTAAAGCCGGATTTGGATACAAAAAGATTTCCCAAGCTTTAAACATCCCAAGGAGCACTGTGCAAGCGATAATATTGAAATGGAAGGAGTATCAGACCACTGCAAATCTACTAAGACCTGGCCATCCCTCTAAACTTTCAGCTCATACAAGGAGAAGACTGATCAGAGATGCAGCCAAGAGGCCCATGATCACTCTGGATGAACTGCAGAGATCTACAGCTGAGGTGGGAGACTCTGTCCATAGGACAACAATCAGTTGTATATTGCACAAATCTGGCCTTTATGGAAGAGTGGCAAGAAGAAAGCCATTTCTTAAAGATATCCATAAAAAGTGTTGTTTAAAGTTTGCCACAAGCCACCTGGGAGACACACCAAACATGTGGAAGAAGGTGCTCTGGTCAGATGAAACCAAAATTGAACTTTTTGGCAACAATGCAAAACGTTATGTTTGGCGTAAAAGCAACACAGCTGAACACACCATCCCCACTGTCAAACATGGTGGTGGCAGCATCATGGTTTGGGCCTGCTTTTCTTCAGCAGGGACAGGGAAGATGGTTAAAATTGATGGGAAGATGGATGGAGCCAAATACAGGACCATTCTGGAAGAAAACCTGATGGAGTCTGCAAAAGACCTGCGACTGGGACAGAGATTTGTCTTCCAACAAGACAATGATCCAAAACATAAAGCAAAATCTACAATGGAATGGTTCAAAAATAAACATATCCAGGTGTTAGAATGGCCAAGTCAAAGTCCAGACCTGAATCCAATCGAGAATCTGTGGAAAGAACTGAAAACTGCTGTTCACAAATGCTCTCCATCCAACCTCACTGAGCTCGAGCTGTTTTGCAAGGAGGAATGGGAAAAAATGTCAGTCTCTCGATGTGCAAAACTGATAGAGACATACCCCAAGCGACTTACAGCTGTAATCGCAGCAAAAGGTGGCGCTACAAAGTATTAACTTAAGGGGGCTGAATAATTTTGCACGCCCAATTTTTCAGTTTTTGATTTGTTAAAAAAGTTTGAAATATCCAATAAATGTCGTTCCACTTCATGATTGTGCCCCACTTGTTGATTCTACACAAAAAAATACAGTTTTATATCTTTATGTTTGAAGCCTGAAATGTGGCAAAAGGTCGGAAAGTTCAAGGGGGCCGAATACTTTCGCAAGGCACTGTAACTTGTGTTCCAGGATGCCCCTGGTTACACATGCAATATCTGTATTTAAAACTCATTTCAAATCAAGCTGTTTCATTGTGTTAAAAGAATGAGGAAACAAACAGATCAGGATCAGCTTGAAAAGTGGAGTTTTTCCTTTATTGAACCTTTAATAAAACATACAATGTTGTTGGCCACTAACAATGAGACCCCCCCCCCCCCCCCCCTCGGCTACATTCTAGTTTCCATAGTGACTGATTCACAGATGGTGAGGAGGGTGTTCTTACTTCTACATGAACATGTGGTATACATTTGTAGGAGGAGCACTGTTTAGGTGTGTTCTTTGAAACATTTGTTGGTGTGTAAATACAGCATCTACAGACTACAGTCCAGTGTTTCAACAGACTTTTACATAGCTAGACAACATGGGTGCTTGCACATGTTGAGTGTGACAGAGATCGACAATTCTGTACATTATTTGCTGCAATGATACTTAAAGCACTTTTCCATATTCCGCTCTCCAATGTTCCACTTTCCATTTCAATCACTGAATCTCTCGCTTTTCTCACCGAACAGCACTTCATACTTCTATTTCCCCCGTTATCATTCATCATCAGTGTTCTCCTCCTCAGCCCTTCTAGCCTGTATTTGTCACATACTTAAGCTTTCCTTCCATCTGTTTCCCCAGTAAAAAATCAAAAAATCCATCCCATTCCCACTTTACATTGCACTGAGCAACAATCAGGAGATGAAACTCATTAGGACATATACTAATATACATTCTGTTGGCCAAGACTCTTGGTATCAGTCTTGGGACTCCTAGCTCACAAACCAGACACTTAAAATAGCCAACACAACACAGTACACAGTCAATCTCTTCCCTCCCTGCCCCTCATCAAAGTAAAACCCAACATTCAAATCATCATTCAGAGTTCAACAACAATACCCCGCACATCGTCAATCGAGGTTGGAGCCAGTCACAGACAAGAATAAGACATAAATGATGAGAACATTTGGTGAAGGACTGTCATTGGTTAGATCAGAGATAAGTTCTGTAAACCAATCAGATTATTTCCAAACAACATCAAGTTATAATAAAGGATCACTGTTGTATATAAAAAGATAAGGACATATCATGCTCTCATTATTCAGTAAAGGCCAACCAAGGACAGATACCTATGATACGGTACATATGGGATGCCTAATGCTTCCCTCTTACAGAAACAGATGCACTGTATTGTATCATCTTAACTAATACGAGGGCATTACAACTATGTAGAGATCTAATCATATTTGGCTGGGGGAGAAACGTTGTGCTGTGGTAGACATGTGACCATGCATTTGATAAAATCAACACTCAACATAGGAGCACGTTCACCTCCACAGCATCAGTCAGGCTAATAACGTGTTTTTCAGTCCCAACACCACCGGATCACGTAAGACAAATGGGACTTCAGTGGTGGAGTTAAACAGGCATTTGTACCACGCCTTGCTAACAGGCTGCACACTGACTGAGATACACTGGTACTGCTTGTCACGTCAGCATTTCCAGTATATTCCCCAGGTCTGAGATGAACTAAGTAAGCCTGGTCTCGCCATTCATTAGTGCACACCGTACAAAACCTTTTTGCAACAGAAAATGAAAACGAGTTTCTTATTGTAAAAATCCAGGTAGTTCCTCCCTGTTTCAGTACGTTTTCTTCTATTTAGTGCCTAATGAATACGAACCTGGTCTCTGATATGTTTGACCTTTAGCCAACTCTTATCTGTCATGTTCATAATTGTCTGACAAGGCAACAAACAGAACAGTAGTTGATTAGAGCACAAACATATCTGACCAGATCAGGCTATAGATTCAGGGGGAAATTCTAACCTCCATTTTGTCAAATTTTCACTTCATATCAGTGGGTGAAAATTGGACTAGAAGTTAGGACACCCATTAAGTGCCGATATTCTCCCCGTTTCTCTCTTCACTCTTTTCTGACTGTCCTCTTCCAGCGTCTGTCTCCAAATCAGAGGTTCTCTTAACCTCTAACCAGTTTAAACAAGAACCTGTCTGTGCGCTATATACAAAGAAAGAAATAGAAAATAACTTAAACCTGTATATACATAACCATTCAGATAGCAAAAAGGAGAGGTTAAACTGGTCAGCGCTGTTTTTTTCTCCCAGATGATGTTTAAATACAATGATTTATTTGACATCCCAAAAAGATTGTGTACCATCTGTCTTTTACATCGCTGAAGTTTCTAACAGCTGTAGTTCATACCTCGTCTTAAAAACGTATATGATTTATATGGCTTTCTTCACTGTGATTTCCATTGAATGGGTTGTTAGCATTTTCAGTAATCATGTCACTAGTGAGCTGAGTGTGATGCTTCTGTAACAGAGTTAGGAATGTACCGTAATGCTCCGCAGCTAGCTTGAAATGTTGCCGATGGAGCTAACCGATTGGTACCTTCTGTATAGCTCAATCGTGTTCCCGCGTTGTCATGGAAGGCGGTCACGTGTGTTGCAAAACAGAGGATCACTGGTTTGAGCCAAGGATGGAGACAGGGACGGTGGAGGAAGCTAAACCGTTAGCGGCACACTGACGTCGGTTACACTTCTCTAAGATAGAAATCAGAATAGAACTAGCCTACCTAAGGTTGAGTGTCAGCATGAGAGTGTGCGGGTTAAGATAGAAATTCGTCACACTGCGATAACAATATGGATTCTGTCATGATGCTATGCCTCAGACTCACCATGATGAGTGTCTAGTGCAAAAATTCCACCTTCTAGTAAGCAGCATGCCGTTTAAATAGGATGTTCTCTACTTGTTTGATAGATGCCAGCGAAGTATACAGTAAAGCAGACACAGAGACGTCTGAGTCACTAAAAGCGTCAAGTCAGGTTTTTTTGCAATGCTTTGTCTTGTTTCTTTAGAAAATATGTCTTGAATGTGAGTGTTGGATCGGAAGTGTTTTGATCGCTTTGGGCGGCAAACTGCCTCTCCTCATTGGGCTTTCCTCCTCCTGGTCCCGTCATTGGACCTTCCTCCTCCTGGTCCCGCCTCCTGTCTCTGTTTAACCAATCAGGGAGCTGCGTCTTGACAAGTCCACATTGCTGGCACTCAGTCCTCTGCATTCTGATAGGCCGGTGTTGGCGTCCTGGAGAGAGGGAGGGAGAAAATAGAAAGGATGTTTTTATTTATTCATTTCACCTTTATTTAACCAGGTAGGCCAGTTGAGAACAAGTTCTTATTTTCAACTGCGACCTGGCCAAGATAAAGCAAAGCAGTGCGACAATAACACAATAGAAAATAAAAATAGAAGTACAGTGTGTGCAAATGTAGAAGAGTAGGGAGGTAGGCAATAAATAGGCTCTAGAGGTGAAAATAATTACAATGTTTGATAAAGGGTAGGCACCAAACAACAGTGTTAACTAAATCTGACACTAATGAAAGTCAAATCATTTCATTCAGACGTACATCTCAGGAGCTCAGTGACAGCAGTCCTTGGCTGGTAACTAACAGGTTAATAGCTCAGTGACAGTGATGGACGGCTAACACCAGGTACCTGTGAGGGGTCTTCTGCACTCTTGTTGAGGAAGTTGAGGGAGCTGGCTCTCTTCATCCTGAAGAACAGACAGACATTAAGGATTCAATTAGCCTCAATAGAAACAGTGTTATTGCCTGGGTTTTCCTTTAACATTAGGTTACTAACTCAAGTGCCTTGTCGGCTCCCCACTAAAGAACAAACCCACTGAGGCAAACACAAAACTGATTCACACAGTATGAGCAGTGATGGGCTAGGGTGCAGACATACACGCAGTCTCTCTCACCCTGGGTTGCGGGGCTCCTGGGGGCCACTGCCCTGTAGTTTCTTCACCAGCATCTCACTGCTCCTACGCAGCGCTTCACGGATTTTCCCAAAGGAGCCGCTCCGACGCAAAGAACCGTGACCTTCCTGAGAGAACAAGACAACCACTGCATAGTAAAGAAGTGGCCTTTAAAACAGAATGTCATTTTTTATGTATTTATTATTTTCAAAAATGTTTTATTACTGACAGTAAGTACTGTGCAGAAATACAATGTAGACATTGTTAATGTTGTAAATTACTATTGCAGCTGGAAACGGCAGATTGTTAATGGAATATGTACTTAGGCGTACAGAGGCCCACTATCAACAACCATCACTCCTGTGTTCCAATGGCACATTGTATTAGCTAATCCAAGTTTATCATTTTAAAAAGGCTAATTGATCATTAGAAACCCCTTTTTGCAATTATGTTATGAAAACTGTTGTTCTGATTAAAGAAGCAATACAACTGGCCTTCTTTAGACTAGTTGTGTATCTGGAGCATCAGCATGCGTCTTCGATTACAGGCTCAAAATGGCCAGAAACAAATAACAAATTTCTTCTGAAACTCATAAGTCTTGTTCTGAGACATTAAGGCTATGCCATGCAAGAAATTGCCAAGAAACTAAAGATCTCATATGATGCGGTGTATTACTCCCTTCACAGAACAGCGCAAACTGTCTCTAACCAGAATAGAAAGAGGAGTGGGAGGCCCCGGTGCACAACTGAGCAAGAGGTCAAGTACATTAGTGTCCTGTTTGAGAAACAGACGCCTCACATGTCCTCAACTGGCAGCTTCATTAAATAGTACCCACAAAACACCAGTGTTAACGTCAAAAGGTGAAGAGGCGACTCCTGAATGCTGTCCTTCTAGGCAGAGTATCTCTGTCCAGTGTCTGTGTTCTTTTGCCCATCTTAATCTTTTATTTTTATTGGCCAGTCTGAGACAGGCCAATAACTCTGCCTAGAAGGCCAGCATCCCAGAGTAGCCTCTGCGGGTACTATTTAATGAAGCTGCCAGACTTGTGAGACGTCTGTTTTTAATGGGCCTCTGTACACCTATGTAGATATTCCATAAAAATAAATAAGCCATTTCCAGCTACAATAGTCATTTACAACATTAACAATGTCTACTGTATTTCTGATCAATTTCATATTTTAAATGGACAAAAAAAAAAGAAGGTGCTTTTCTTTCAAAAACAAGGACATTTCTAAGTGGCCCCAGACTTTTGAACGGTGGTGTACATCAAATCAATATTTGGTGTGACCACCATTTGCCTTCAAACAGCATCAATTCTTCTAGGTACACCTGCACACCGTTTTTGGAACTCGGCAGGTAGGTTGGCCCAAACATCTCGGAGAAATAACCAAAGTTCTTCTGTGGATTTAGGCAGCCTCAGGTGCTTCTCTCTCTTCATGTAATCCCAGACATACATGATGATGTTGAGATCAGGGCTCTGTGGGAGCCATACCATCACTTCCAGGACTCCTTGTTCTTCTTAACGCTGAAGATAAGTCATGACTTTCGCTGTATGTTTGGGGTCGTTGTCATGCTGCAGAATACATTTGGGGCCGATCAGATGGGTCCCTGATGGTATTGCATGATGGATAAGTATTTGCCTGTACTTCTCAGCATTGAGGGGACCATTAATTCTGACCAAATCCCCAACTCCATTTGCAGAAATGCAGCCAAAACTTGCAAGGAACCTCCACCATGTTTCACTGTTGCCTGCAGACACTCATTCGTGTACTGCTCTCCAGCCCTTCGGCAAACAAACTGCCTTCTGCTACAGCCAAATATGTTGACTCATCAGTCCAGAGCACCTGCTGCCATTTTTCTGCACCCCAGTTCCTGTGTTTTCGTGCATAGTTGAGTCATTGACCTCGTTTCCACGTCGGAGGTATGGCTTTTTGGCTGCAAGTCCAGACTTCTCTGGACAGTAGATGGGTGTACCAGGGTCCCACTGTTTTCTGCCAATTCTGAGCTGATGGCACTGCTGGACATCTTCCGGTTGAGAAGGGAAGTAAGCATGATGTGTCTTTCATCTGCTGCAGTAAGTTTCCTTGGCCGACCACTGCGTCTGTCCTCAAAGTTTCCCGTTTCTTTGTGCTTCTTCAAAAGAGCTTGGACAGTACATCTGGAAAACCCAGCCTGCCTTAAAATGTCTGCCTGGGAGAGACCTTGCTGATGCCGTATACCTTGTGTCTTGTTGCTGGGTAAGTATGCCTCGTTAGCTGAGTTTGGCTGTTCCTCACCCAGTTTTATTCCTCCTACACAGCTGTTTCGGTTTCAGTTCATGATTGTGTTTCAACCTACATATTGAATTGATGATCATTAGCACCTGTTTGGTATAATTGTTTCATCATACACCTGACTATATGCCTACAAAATCCCTGACTTTGTGCAAGTGTACCTACGAGAATTGATGCTGTTGAGAAGGCAAAGGGTGGTCACACTAAATATGGATTTGATGTAGATTTTTCTCCTGTTCACTCACTTTGCATTTAGTTACCTGATAAATATAATATTTTAACATGTCTATTTTTTTAAAGCATTCTTACTTTAGAGCATTTTTTCACACCTGTCTAAAACGTTTGCACAGTACTGTATATCAATGTCTTTATCAGGCACAACAAACATCACACTAGATTTAAGCTACATATTCATTAGTGTCAAAACACTTCATTTCTTCAAACTCACAATATATATCTCAATTGTTTTTTTCTCTCTAAATCAATTTGTTGCACAATTATAGGTATATACACTGCATTTCAAACAGTTTGGAATAATTTTATGAATTCAGGGCTTGTAAAATTATACCTAGGAAAAATAAAAGCCTTCAACCATAAGACCCACTAATAATGACATTATTTGAACCTTCTTTTTTTAAATACTCACTGATCAAGCATTCAAGTCTACGAAAATGCCCCTTTTGTTACAAATGTAACTAGAACCATGCACATCCACTAATAATGACCATCTTCTGGTAGCAGGTATTATAGAACATTAACACAGGTCTCATTAACAGTCTCTCAAGCACAAGCCCATGGCTAGTAAGTAGACAGCTATTCTTTATATTTAAAGTCTGGCCAACTTGGATCTATTTGCTTGCTAACAAGGTAGAACAGTTGAGCTGTTATGAATACACCCTCCAGTCCGTCTCCAACTGTTGAACAACATAGCCTCTTCATTTTGTTTAGTTGTTGAAATCAAGTGGTCTACCTGGATAAGAAGATGTTTTCATTCTGAGAAATAAGCGAGTTGGCAATTCCTTAAACAAATGCATATTTTTATGCTCATTGAACATTTCTAAAACACAGACTAGACAGCTAGCACATAACAGTCTGTGGCTAAAATTCTGCTTGCATTATCCACAATCATGTTCATTGATACTCTCGTTTTAGTAGGGTCTGCTCTGTTCTAAAAGTTAGGAGTTGAGACAAAGAAAGTATTGTGAAGTAAAAGTTAAGTCCTCTATTACAAACAATTAAAATGATGTCTGAATGTGTTTCGTGTGTCTAGAAGACCGGTTATGTCGGACCAAACCTCAAATGCAAATTGCGAATTTAAACTGCTTGTTGTCAGAGAGAAATAAGTTATATTTAGTTTCTTTGTTGTGAGTGGTAGGGGAGGGGCTTGGTGTCTGTGTGTGAGTGGGAAGGGGCACAGTACACACAGCACAGAAGGAGCGAAGGAGACAAGACCATAAAACATTGATTCTTGCTAACAACATGTATTGGAATTAATTCGATATATAGCCCATCCCTAATTTGACTGTATGTTCACACTTACGAATGCTTCATCTTTCAACAATAATAAGACAAAGGAGGTTCGTACCCCGTTCCACTCTGCTCCGTCGTCCCCCTCACAGTCCCCCCGCTGGGGCCCGTTGAGACCCTCCCGGCTCTGCCGTCGCTCACCCCCTCCTGGGGCCCCATCCTTCAGGAGCTCCACCACCTTACTCTGGTTAATGGCATCTATACCCTGGGGGAGAACATGATAATGAATCCTAAATGTCAGCAGGGTTGAAACAGAGTGTGTGAGAGCTTCAAGACTCTAGACTACAGCCTTTGATAATTGCACTGCCAGTGTCTCAGTGCTTGTACCTTCTTTTTCAGTGATTGTGTAGGACCTGCTTTTTTGAATGATTGCATAGTAAAACCTGACTGAATGTGCAGTAACTGATAGCGATAGCGTATCACTGCTACCTGACAGCGTATCACTGCTACCTGACAGCGTATCACTGCTACCTGACAGCGTATCACTGCTACCTGACAGCGTATCACTAGTGCCTGACAGCGTATCACTGCTACCTGACAGCGTATCACTAGTGCCTGACAGCGTATCACTAGTGCCTGACAGCGTATCACTAGTGCCTGATAGCGTATCACTAGTGCCTGATAGCGTATCACTAGTGCCTGATAGCGTATCACTGCTGCCTGACAGCGTATCACTGCTGCCTGACAGCGTATCACTAGTGCCTGACAGCGTATCACTAGTGCCTGACAGCGTATCACTAGTGCCTGACAGCGTATCACTAGTGCCTGACAGCGTATCACTAGTGCCTGATAGCGTATCACTAGTGCCTGATAGCGTATCACTAGTGCCTGACAGCGTATCACTAGTGCCTGACAGCGTATCACTGCTGCCTGACAGCGTATCACTAGTGCCTGACAGCGTATCACTAGTGCCTGACAGCGTATCACTAGTGCCTGACAGCGTATCACTAGTGCCTGACAGCGTATCACTAGTGCCTGATAGCGTATCACTAGTGCCTGATAGCGTATCACTAGTGCCTGATAGCGTATCACTAGTGCCTGATAGCGTATCACTAGTGCCTGATAGCGTATCACTAGTGCCTGATAGCGTATCACTAGTGCCTGATAGCGTATCACTAGTGCCTGATAGTGACAGTGAATTACTAGTGCCTGATAGTGAATTACTAGTGACAGTGAATTACTAGCACCTGATAATGTAGTGCTAGTACCTGATAGTGTAGTGCTAGTACTTGATAGTGTAGTTCTAGTACCTGATAGTGATAGCATATTACTAGTAACTGATAGTGACAGTGAATTACATGTCCTGGATAGTGTAGTACTAGTACCTGATTGTGTAGTAACTGATCATGTAGTACTAGTACCTGATTGTGTAGTACTAGTACCTGATCGTGTAAGTACTAGTACCTGATCGTGTAAGTACTAGTACCTGATCATGTAGTACTAGTACCTGATCGCGTAAGTACTAGACCTGATCGCGCAAGTACTAGTACCTGATCGCGTAAGTACTAGTACCTGATCGTGTAAGTACTAGTACCCGATCGTGTAAGTACTAGTACCCGATCGTGTAAGTACTAGTACCCGATAGTGATAGCGTATTACAAGTAACTGATATTGACAGTAAATTACAAGTCCAGCATAGTGTAGTTCTAGTACTTGATCGTGTAGTACTAGTACTTGA
The DNA here is from genome assembly GCF_057628025.1 of Oncorhynchus mykiss. Taxonomy (NCBI): domain Eukaryota; kingdom Metazoa; phylum Chordata; class Actinopteri; order Salmoniformes; family Salmonidae; genus Oncorhynchus; species Oncorhynchus mykiss. The sequence goes on from NC_143030.1 coordinate 17,364,937, forward strand.
TCGTGTAGTACTAGTACCTGATCGTGTAGTACTAGTACCTGATCGTGTAGTACTAGTACCTGATCGTGTAAGTACTAGTACCTGATCGTGTAGTACTAGTACCTGATCGTGTAAGTACTAGTACCTGATCGTGTAAGTACTAGTACCTGATCGTGTAAGTACTAGTACCTGATCGTGTAAGTACTAGTACCTGATCGTGTAGTACTAGTACCTGATCGTGTAAGTACTAGTACCCGATAGTGATAGCGTATTACAAGTAACTGATATTGACAGTAAATTACAAGTCCAGGATAGTGTAGTTCTAGTACTTGATCGTGTAGTACTAGTACCTGATCGTGTAAGTATTAGTACCTGATCGTGTGGTGCTAGTACCTGATCGTGTGGTGCTAGTACCTGATCGTGTAGTACTAGTACCTGATCGTGTAGTACTAGTACCTGATCGTGTAGTACTAGTACCTGATCGTGTAGTACTAGTACCTGATCGTGTAGTTCTAGTACCTGATCGTGTAGTTCTAGTACCTGATCGTGTAGTTCTAGTACCTGATCGTGTAAGTACTAGTACCTGATCGTGTAAGTACTAGTACCTGATCGTGTAGTACTATTACCTGATCGTGTAAGTACTAGACTAGACCTGATCGTGTAGTACTAGTACCTGATCGTGTAAGTATTAGTACCTGATCGTGTAGTACTAGTACCTGATCGTGTAGTACTAGTACCTGATCGTGTAAGTACTAGTACCCGATAGTGTAAGTACTAGTACCCGATAGTGATAGCGTATTACTAGTAACTGATATTGACAGTGAATTATAAGTCCTGGATAATGATTTACCAGTACTTAATAATGACATTGAATTACTTGCACCTAATACTTACTGTGAATTACTAGTAATGTATTCCTAGTAGCTGATAGTGTATTCCTAGTAGCTGATAGTGTATTCCTAGTACCCGATAGTGTATTCCTAGTACCCGATAGTGTATTCCTAGAACCCGATCGCGCATTACTAGAACCCGATCGAGTATTACTAGAACCCGATCGCGCATTACTAGAACCCGATTGAGTATTACTAGAACCCGATCGAGTATTACTAGAACCCGATCGAGTATTACTAGAACCCGATCGCGCATTACTAGTACCCAATCACGAATTACTAGTACCCAATCACGAATTACTAGTACCCAATCGTGAATTACTAGTACCCAATCGTGAATTACTAGTACCCAATTGTGTACCTGACAATGAATTGCTAGTAACTGATAGTGATAGTGTATTACTAGTACCTGACAATGTATTACTAGTACCTGATAATGTATCACTAATACTATATTACCAGTACCTGGTAGCGTATTACCAGTACCTGGTAGCGTATTTCCAGTACCTGGTAGCGTATTACCAGTACCTGGTAGCGTATTACCAGTACCTGATAGCGTATTACCAGTACCTGCTTGCGTATTACCAGTACCTGCTTGCGTATTACCAGTACCTGATAGCGTATTACCAGTACCTGATAACGTATTACCAGTACCTGCTTGCGTATTACCAGTACCTGATAGCGTATTACCAGTATTACCAGTACCTGATAGCGTATTACCAGTACCTGATAGCGTATTACCAGTACCTGCTTGCGTGTCTTGGTAGAACACTCCTCCAGTGTCTCAGCTGCCTGTAATTTACCCTGTCTGCGGTACAGCGCCCCCAGGCTCTTCAGGGTGGTATTGACAGTAGGACTGACAGGAATGAGGTACATGTCAACATCTTGTCATCATTAAACCACAATGTTAATATAATTTAAAACACTGAGTTGTGTATTTATCTCCCATTCAAATTAAGTTTAATACTAAGTCTCACCTGTCAACTTTGCAGGCCTTGTACCAGCTCCCATACTCTACACAGGGACTAGCTTCCTTCCTCTTCCCCTGAGAGAGAGTGGGGGCAAGAGAGAAAGAGATAAGAGAGAGCGGAAAGGCCGGGAGAATAGAGGGGCAGTTAGCAGCAGTAGACATGAATTATGACCTTATTATAAAGCCTCAATTATTAATACATTAATATTCTCCGTCTTTATCTCAGTCCTATTGGTCTACCCATCCATCAGAGTTCATAAGCTGCCATTAACAGGTAGGACAGAAGGACCATGGTTCAGATCAGTCATACTGCAGCTACCTTGCTCTCCTCTCTCTCCTCCGCATGCATCCAGATTGGCTTGTTATCATCTGCAAGAGAAGAGGATGAAGAGAGGAGGGGATGAAGAGAGGAGGGGATGAGTGGCATAGTTTTATTTGAATATTCATATATTTTGGTTCACGGACCAGAACCATATACCTACCGCATACCACGCGTTATGAACCGCATACCACGCGTTATGAACCGCATACCACGCGTTATGAACCCTATACCACGCGTTATGAACCGCATACCACGCGTTATGAACCGCATACCACGCGTTACGAACCGCATACCACGCGTTACGAACCGCATACCACGCGTTACGAACCGCATACCACGCGTTACGAACCGCATACCACGCGTTACGAACCGCATACCACGCGTTACGAACCGCATACCACGCGTTACGAACCCTATACCACGCGTTACGAACCGCATACCACGCGTTACGAACCGCATACCACGCGTTACGAACCGCATACCACGCGTTACGAACCGCATACCACGCGTTACGAACCGCATACCACGCGTTACGAACCCTATACCACGCGTTATGAACCCTATACCACGCGTTACGAACCGCATACCACACGTTACGAACCGCATACCACACGTTACGAACCGCATACCACACGTACAACACATGTTATGAACCGCATACCACGCGTTACGAAACGCATACCACGCGTTACGAACCCTATACCACGCGTTACGAACCCAATACCACGCGTTACGAACCCTATACCACGCGTTACGAACCCTATACCACGCGTTACGAACCCTATACCACGCGTTACGAACCGCATACCACGCGTTACGAACCGCATACCACGCGTTACGAACCGCATACCACGCGTTACGAACCGCATACCACGCGTTACGAACCGCATACCACGCGTTACGAACCGCATACCACGCGTTACGAACCGCATACCACGCGTTACGAACCGCATACCACGCGTTACGAACCGCATACCACGCGTTACGAACCGCATACCACGCGTTACGAACCGCATACCACGCGTTACGAACCGCATACCACGCGTTACGAACCGCATACCACGCGTTACGAACCGCATACCACGCGTTACGAACCGTATACCACACGTTACGAACCGTATACCACATGTTATGAACAGTATACCACATGTTATGAACCGTATACCACACATATAACACACGTTATGAACCGTATACCACACGTTATGAACCGTATACCACACGTTATGAACCGTATACCACACGTTATGAACCGTATACCACACGTTATGAACCGTATACCACACGTTATGAACCGTATACCACACGTTATGAACCGTATACCACACGTTATGAACCGTATACCACACGTTATGAACCGTATACCACACGTTATGAACCGTATACCACACGTTATGAACCGTATACCACACGTTATGAACCGTATACCACACGTTATGAACCGTATACCACACGTTATGAACCGTATACCACACGTTATGAACCGTATACCACACGTTATGAACCGTATACCACACGTTATGAACCGTATACCACACGTTATGAACCGTATACCACACGTTATGAACCGTATACCACACGTTATGAACCGTATACCACACGTTATGAACCGTATACCACACGTTATGAACCGTATACCACACGTTATGAACCGTATACCACACGTTATGAACCGTATACCACACGTTATGAACCGTATACCACACGTTATGAACCGTATACCACACGTTATGAACCGTATACCACACGTTATGAACCGTATACCACACGTTATGAACCGTATACCACACGTTATGAACCGTATACCACACGTTATGAACCGTATACCACATGTTATGAACCGTATACCACACGTTATGAACCGTATACCACACGTTATGAACCGTATACCATACGTTATGAACTATACCATACGTTATGAACTGTATACCACACATATAACACATGTTATGAACCGTATACCACATGTTATGAACCGTATACCACATGTTATGAACTGTATACCACACATACAACACATGTTATGAACCGTATACCACATGTTATGAACCGTATACCACACGTTATGAACCGTATACCACACGTTATGAACCGTATACCACACGTTATGAACCGTATACCACACGTTATGAACCGTATACCATACGTTATGAACCGTATACCATACGTTATGAACCGTATACCATATGTTATGAACCGTATACCATATGTTATGAACCGTATACCATATGTTATGAACTGTATACCATACGTTATGAACTGTATACCACACATATAACACATGTTATGAACCGTATACCACATGTTATGAACCGTATACCACATGTTATGAACCGTATACCACATGTTATGAACCGTATACCACACGTTATGAACCGTATACCACACGTTATGAACCGTATACCACACGTTATGAACCGTATACCACACATTATGAACCGTATACCATACGTTATGAACTGTATACCACACATATAACACGTTATGAACCGTATACCACATGTTATGAACCGTATACCACATGTTATGAACCGTATACGTTTGGTATACCTTATGTTCCCTCACACGACAAATAAAAGGTATTTGCATTTAAAACCAAAATTTGTGGCATATCATTAAAGATTATTCCACCTCAACCCTAACTCCGTGAAACCTACAGTGTGTGTGGGAAAACAAAGTGTCCCATGCCAGAGCCCTGTACTGTGCTATACTGAGCGTGACAGTGTTTAAGGGTTTGATTGGCTTCAAGGCAGTGCTGCATTAACATGCTTTACACACGACAGATAGCCTGTATTAACCCTGAACTGACTGACTGGCCAGGACACGACCACGCATGGTCAGCCAATGACCACAGGGTTTACAGGGTAGTCCCGGCCAGAATGGACATACTGTTGATTCACACATCTTCTAATGCAACATGAAGAGTTGATGGAGGTGGTTGGTCTGGTGGTAAATGTAGTAGTAGGGTGCATTCCAAATGGCAGCCTATTCCCACAGGGCTCTGGTCAAAAGTAGTGCATTACATAGGGAATAGGGTGCCATTTAATTAATAATAATTGATTGGATTTATATAGTGCTTTTCTATCGAGGTACTCAAAAAGCTTTACATAGTAGGGGGAAACTCACCTCATCCACCAGCAATGTGTTGCGCCCACCTGGGTGATGCATGGCAACCATTTTGTGCCAGAATGTTCACCACACATCATCTATCAGGTGGAGAGGTGAGGAGTGATGTATGCCCATTAGGAATGAGGCCATGATGGAATGGGGCCAGGTTGGGAATTTAGGATGCAGCCCTAGCTTGTCAGTGAGTGTTGTGTTAATGTCCACTGTAGGACTGCTGGTCGTACGAGACTCACTGTTGACTGATCCAAACTCCTTCTCATGTGCTCTGGTTAGGATCTCCTTGTACAGGGACTCAGCATCCTTGAACTTCCCCTGTTTGAGGTAGCATGTAGCCTAGAGAGATGAGATGAAACCTCAAATGGTTTGATGTGAAAATACAACTCAATACACAAGCCAATAAATGTAACAATACCAAGATCGCAAAAAAAACATCTGTCTGTTCAACTTGAATAAAGTTGATTAAATCTCTCAGGGGGAATTCATTACTGAAAATGTAGCTTGTCAACCCTCTACTACAATGTCTAGAACCTTTCTCCCTCCCTCCCTCCCTCCCTCCCTCCCTCCTCACCAGGTTGTTCTTGGTCTTGGCTACGTTGGGGTCGTCAGCCCCCAGTTTGGACTGGTAGATCTCCAGGGCTTGTCTGTAGTAATACTCCACCTCCTCGTACTTTCCCTGGTTCTGACACAGCAGGGCCAGGTTGTTCAGCTGCTTGGCCACGTCAGGGTGGTACTTCCCCAGGACCTGAACACACAACCATTGAAATACTTTACCTACAGGAAACGACAAGTCATACATATACTTTCACTTGTGAGTTATCATGGGCTATGAATTTATCTAACCAGGAAGAACTCTGTAATGATCCATACCTTCTCTCTAATCTCCAGGGCTCTCTTACAGAGGGGCTCAGCCTCCTTGTACTTGCCCCTCTTCCCGTAGAGCACAGCCAGGTTGTTGAGAGTGGCGGCTACCGCAGGGTGGTCCTTCCCCAGGGTCTTCTCTCTGATGGCCAGGGCATCGTTTAGCAGGTGGGCTGCCTCTTTGTACTTGTTCTGGTCCCTGGAACAAAACATCTCATCATGTTAGAAGATGAATACATGTGTTACCTGTAGTTAATCATTAAGTCTTCAGCCAGCTATTCATCTGAGCAAGTGTATCTAAAACTATCCACACATCCATCCATCCTACACACACACACACACACACACCTGTAGACCAGGGCCAGGATGTTGAGCATGGTGGCCACGTCAGGGTGGTCGTGTCCGGAGGTCTTCTCCAGGTCCTCCAGGGCCTGTTTGCAGAGGGGCACGGCCACCTCGTACCTCCCCTGGGAGGCGTACTGGATCACCAGGTTGTGGAGAGTCCTCAGGCGGGCCGGGATCTCATAGCCACCCTGCTGGGCCGCCACCTCTCCGCTGGGCTGGGCTGGAGGGGGAGAGGGAAACACAGCGGAGAAGGGAGGGGAAACATAGCGGAGAAGGGAGGGGAAACACAGCGGAGAAGGGAGGGGAAACACAGCGGAGAAGGGAGGGGGAGGGGAAACACAGCGGAGAAGGGAGGGGGAGGGGAAACACAGCAGAGAAGGGAGGAGAAGGGAAACAGCAGGGAGGGGAAACACAGCAGAGAAGAGAACGGAAACACAGCGGAGAAGGGAACGGAAACACAGCAGAGAAGGGAACGGAAACACAGCAGAGAAGGGAGGGGAAACACAGCGGAGAAGGGAGGGGAAACACAGCGGAGAAGGGAGGGGAAACACAGCGGAGAAGGGAGGGGAAACACAGCGGAGAAGGGAGGGGAAACACAGCGGAGAAGGGAGGGGAAACACAGCGGAGAAGGGAGGGGAAACACAGCGGAGAAGGGAGGGGAAACACAGCGGAGAAGGGAGGGGAAACACAGCGGAGAAGGGAGGGGAAACACAGCGGAGAAGGGAGGGGAAACACAGCGGAGAAGGGAGGGGAAACACAGCGGAGAAGGGAGGGGAAACACAGCGGAGAAGGGAGGGGAAACACAGCGGAGAAGGGAGGGGAAACACAGCGGAGAAGGGAGGGGAAACACAGCGGAGAAGGGAGGGGAAACACAGCGGAGAAGGGAGGGGAAACACAGCGGAGAAGGGAGGGGAAACACAGCGGAGAAGGGAGGGGAAACACAGCGGAGAAGGGAGGGGAAACACAGCGGAGAAGGGAGGGGAAACACAGCGGAGAAGGGAGGGGAAACACAGCGGAGAAGGGAGGGGAAACACAGCGGAGAAGGGAGGGGAAACACAGCGGAGAAGGGAGGGGAAACACAGCGGAGAAGGGAGGGGAAACACAGCGGAGAAGGGAGGGGAAACACAGCGGAGAAGGGAGGGGAAACACAGCGGAGAAGGGAGGGGAAACACAGCGGAGAAGGGAGGGGAAACACAGCGGAGAAGGGAGGGGAAACACAGCGGAGAAGGGAGGGGAAACACAGCGGAGAAGGGAGGGGAAACACAGCGGAGAAGGGAGGGGAAACACAGCGGAGAAGGGAGGGGAAACACAGCGGAGAAGGGAGGGGAAACACAGCGGAGAAGGGAGGGGAAACACAGCGGAGAAGGGAGGGGAAACACAGCGGAGAAGGGAGGGGAAACACAACGGAGAAGGGAGGGGAAACACAACGGAGAAGGGAGGGGAAACACATTTGGGAATGACATCAAAGTTAGTGCTCTGCTACAGCTGATGATGTCACAGGTTTGGGTCCTCTATTGCTCTCGTACAGGTGTTGACTACCAGTCTCTGGGTTGGACACATAGTAAACATATTTTGATTTTTTTTAAATGATGTTAATCATTTAGACTTGTGGGATTCCCCTATATGGTCCTCTTCTTGATCAATTAATCAATCATCATCATACCCTGTCCCTGGTCGTCATCGTTGGGGAACAGGTCGTCCAGGCTGTCTTTAGACGTCTCCCCTGCAGCCTTCTCCTCAGACTGTGACACGTCGTCGTCAAACTTCTTGATCTTGTTCATGAACTCCAGGTGCTTCTTCTCTTCCTCCAGCTGGGCAACACTCTGCTCACTACGCTGCAGCTTGTGCTTGGGGAAGAAGAGGGGAAAGAAGAGGGGAAAGAAGAGGGGAAAGAAGAGGGGAAAGAAGAGGGGAAAGAAGAGGGGAAAGAAGAGGGGAAAGAAGAGGGGAAAGAAGAGGGGAAAGAAGAGGGGAAAGAAGAGGGGAAAGAAGAGGGGATATGAGTGTGAGGGAGGTGAAGCTCGTCAAATGTTTTGCTTTGGAAGGGTATAAAATGATAGCATACTCCAAAATCTAAATTGACGAGATGAGCCCACATCATCGACGGTGTACGTTGGGACATGGACTCATAACGCTTTAATCACTTTGGGTCTAGAAACATCTGAAAACCATTGATAGAGTGAACTACCAGTGCAAGCAGTATGTAGTGATATGCTGTACACGTACCTGTGTTCCTGCTAGCTCATCTCTTAACCACTGGTTCTCCTGACACAGTCGTCTGACCTGGGCTCTTAGCTTCTGTTTCTCTGACTCCACAGCACTCAGGTGACCCGACAGGGCAATGATCACCTAGGGAGAGAGAGGGAGGGGTTAACCCTCTAGTCTAAGCCGGGGAGGGGGGGGGGGGTTTCTACTAAATTATGGAATCCTTATAAGGACCCATTTAGGTATCCCCTAAAACATATACACACGTCTCATGGTCTGACAAACACCGCTGTAGCTCTGCCACCTTTCACCGCAGATGCGGAAGGCCGATATCGGCGATTGAGACGCAGCCCACGGGGGAAAAAAAGATGATATCTCTAGCTTAGACAGACAGATATTTATGGGGATCTATATTATGCTAATTAGATTTCCGCAAGGCCACAGATATGGATTCAAGAGGGTCAATTGAAGGAAGAGAGAAAGCTTTGAGAATGTTTCAGTTTCTAAAGAGTAAGCGGCTAGCCTTGGGGTGATGATCACCTGAAGAGAGGGACTTTGTTTGATCCATTTCATCTTTATTTATCTAGGCAGGTCAATTAGGAGCTAACTCATTTTAAATGACAACCTGGCAAATAGGGGGGGATGGATTCAAATAATACAGGAAAGCTTTGATAATGTTTTGGTTTCAAAGGGTTGGTTTCAAAGGGTTGCGTGTGTATAATATTATTAATTTAGTGGGTGTTTTTTCTGTTCTATTTTACACATGTACACGTGTGTTTTAATACATGGTTTAATTGGAAATGTTTTTTTGTTGTTGAATATCCTATTATCAACGGAGACTCTGAGGCGATTAGGGTAAGTGCCTTGCTCAAGAGCACACCTTGTCGGCTCGGGCATTCGAAGAGCAACCTTCCAGTTACTAGCCCAACGATCTAACCGCTAGGCTACCTACCATGACTGACTGCTTGTTGTAACCTATTCTGAGACCAGTGCAAATAACGTCCTCTTTTGGATGACAATAATATATTGTTCTATTCTACTCTATTCAAAATAGGGTGGGGAGGTGGAGGAGTGAGTTGAGTCGGAGGGAAAGCTTTGCATGTCTTTTGGGACGTTATTTTACGCATTTCATGTTATATCAGTCCATCAGTGTCTAAGGCAGATTCCCACTGGCACCTTCCTACAGGAAGAACAACTCCCCTATTCTCTATAATTCAACGTCCTCTCTTTCTACAAGAGACATTATTCTAAATAAATCCTTGTGTTGAGTATTAGTCACACAATGTACCACGTCATCGTCGAGGACCAGAATCATCTTTCCCCCCTTCAATCATGATTTGTCATCATTGCATCATCATCATCCTGTACCTCTAAACCAGAGTAGTAAGCATCTTCCACTCAACCCATCTCTCCTGTCTCTCTTTCTTCTCTCCCCCCCTCACTGAATCCCTCAACCCCTTCTTTCCCCCACATCTCTCTCCTACCTGTGCCTCTCCCAGGCCTAAATCTATGGCCTCCAGGCTCTTCCGCAGCAGGCCTGACTTCTCCTGGGCAGCAGGTGGCTGGGTGCAGTCCAGCAGGGACGTGAGGAGCTGGGCATGCTCCCCTCTGAGTGTCTCCAGGCCCTGCATCACAGTCTTTGTGTTGAGCACGATCTCATCCTGGGTCAGGCGCTCCAGGGCCTCCTCGCTGCGTGGGTACACCATGGTGGACATAACCTGAGTTCACACACACTGGAGGGGAGAGAGATTAGTTTTGAGTTAGCATATTCTTGTTCGAAGCTCTTAGAATCAAGGCTTGTTAGAGGACGAGCCATCTAATCATATTACAAGACTCAGAAAAAAATAATGTCCGATTATGAGATTATTTCAAGGATGAGCATTAGAGGAACAAAATCCCTCCAAGAGATTATGTTTACACAACTGTTCAGTCTGTTACCAACAACCAACCATGCCACAGCTCACTCCTCTGGGCCCTCTGCCTCTGTTCCAATGGGACTCGAATCTTTTGAGCTTGAATAAATCAATTAATGAGCTGTGAGCATTTCAGTTACAAAGCTATTCGATACATAGTTTGCGTGACACTACCTTTATAGTCAATCTATATCGCGACTCGCGAGAGAACAGAATTGACTAAATGGACTCATGGAAGTTAAAGACACGCATCGTCGCAGATTTATAGCTGGACCGAGCAGAAATGCGCGACTCCGCGACTTCTCCTCCACTCCTCTGCTGTAGACGCGCACCTGTTCTCCTCTCGCGTCGCCAAGAGGCCCTCGCCCACACAATCACCTCGCTCCTCCCTTCCCCACCCGCACAATCCATTGACTGCAATGCACCAATATGAGCGATCCCGTAATTTCCCATCCGATTGCCACAACTAACACATCTCTCAAACGCTGTATGGAACGTTTGGCAATTTGCAACGCTTGTTGTCGATCCATCTTACTGTCAATAGTAGCCTAGTATATGGACCAACACACTTTCGGAATCACCCCTCTCACGGGATGACAAGAAATGAGAGACAGAGGATGAATGAAGGAGATCGACAGAGCAGAGCATTACAAGGAAATAAAATACTTCAGTATTTTTTTAGATCTAATCTATTATAAGATCTTGGCCTTTATCATACAAAGAATGATAGGCCTTAATGTCACACGCAGGCTCGTATCCTATAAAAAAAATAAAAACACTCCGACATGTTTGCAAGCATAGAGGCAGGTTTGAGGCCCAGAACGAAATATGCTTCTGCAAGGGCTTTCTGCAATGGATGCGGTCGTGAGAGCACAGTACAAAGTATCTATGCTAATTCAATGAGGACCATGACAATTTCCCCAACACTTAAAATAAGCGATGACTCGTCGAAACAACGTAGCGAACCAAGACGAGCTCGATTGGCAACATAGTTGAACGTTGGTGATATGACGAGCCTGGTCTGGGAGAGGAGCACAGGTATGATTTTGTAGCCTAACTCTCTCGATTGGACGTAAGAATATAAGCCAATACAATTCATATACTGTTAAAAATACACTGACAAACCTCGTAATGACTCTCAATCCACACGTTACCTTAATCGAAACGGTTCTATTTCCCCCAAGACAAGAGCGCTGCCCCCGGTAACCTCGAGCTCAAACAAAGCACCACGGACTGTTGTGATGCTCCACTTCAATCCCTTTTTGTAAGTGTGGGCGACGCTCCTGAACCGCAAGGCTGAAAAGATAACGGTACCGATATTAACCTGCGTTTACATAAAGATTGACGGTATAATATCACCGATTTTTAAAATGATACGTTTTCTACAGCTAAGCAAATTGTTAAATGTAGTCAGGTAAGTTAACAAAAGTGGGTCTGTGCACCACGATAAACATCTATTTACCTTCTCTCTCCCCAGTCCGCCCGCCGGTTAAATCCTGATGACACGTTACTCGGTCTGCTGCACTATAAAAATAAACCCACGACACACCACTGGCTTTAATCCCGTTGTATAACGTCGCTGCCGTCTAAAAGCGAGCAAATTCCAAGCAATACATTGTAACCAATTATGCTAGCATGGCTGGCTAGCTAATGAATTCGAGCCTGCCACGAATTAGCCTAGTCAATGTTCTCGCGCTCTAAATACAGGAACACTATTTGCCGTGAGTCGGCATCGTTCTATCCATCCCCAGAATTTGTTTTAAAGATAGTGCGGGACTGGTACGTTCTCACAGTTTGAGAAGTGTGTTCCAAGGATGACAGTCGCTACCCGAAAATGGCTGTTGTCCGAATTCTCCCACAATCCACAGCCTCAGCCCTGGCGCTATGACATCACCCCAGCCGGGGAAGGGGCACGGTGTTGAGGCAGGAGGTATTCCTTTTCTTCATTCTAATGTAGACATATATTAGGCTATATAGATGGCGCGATTTTCATGTTTTTAAAATGCACTGATAGGCACACTCCAACACTCAGACATAATTTACAAACGAAGCATGTGTGTTTTGTGAGTCGGCCAGATCAGAGGCAGTAGATGACTAGGGATGTTCTCTTGAAAAGTGTGTGAATTGGACCATTTTTCCGGTCCTGCTAAGCCTTCAAAATGTAACGAGTACTTTTGGGTGTCAGGGAAAATGTATGGAGTAAAAACGACAACATTTTTATTTACGAATGTAGTGGAGTAAAAGTAAAAGTTGTCAAAAATATAAATAGTAAAGTACAGATACCCCCAAAAACGACTTAAGTAGTACTTTAAAGTATTTTTACACCACTGTCTAGAGATGCCAGACAAACTTGAACTGAATTTAAATTTATAAAATAGGTTGTTAATTCCTAGATTACTTTCAAATTAATGAAAATACACCAGAGGACATAAAAATCAGGAGTATTTATTTAAAAAACAATGAACAGTTCCACTTTTCCATCACACAACATAAACATAAAAAAGCAGTACTACAAAAGATTTCAAATAAAAAAACAAGGACTAAGATACATTACAGAAGTACATTTGTTTTGTATGTACAAGCATTATTATTGTTTATAGGCAAAAGGCAAAAAAAGCTGCTGAAGAAACAATGGCATGTGCAAAAATACTCTCCAAATCCACAAGCGTTAGAATCCTCCCCTCAAACTACTAGCTACCAAGCATAACTATGGTCTATGCAGTGTTACACAAAAACTGATTCCCTTCTGTGATAGGCTGCTATGTTACAAGCAGGGAGATCCTTTCAAATGGGTTCTATTAGAAGCAAAGGTTGTGGAATCCTGACAGAGACTCTAGATCTTACGGTTTGTTCTAGACCTCTCACTCCATTTGTTCTGAAACACATTGTGATGATAGAGGAGAGGAAGGAGATTATTGATAATTAAAGGGATTTATTAATAGATCATATTGTTCTTCCCTTCACTAGGGACAGGTGTTTTTCAGGATCATGTGACCTGAACAGGAAGTCTGGGCCCTGGTTATAGGTTTAGACCAAAGACGGTGGATAAATTAAGATATCTTATGTGATAGCAGCTGGGTCTGGTCTACTTAGTTAATTGACTGTATATGAACCAGAAAAAAATGAGGGAGCGAGATGTCTTGCTTCCTCTTCCGCCTCTGGTATAGACTATAACCAGGGCCCAGAGTTGTTCTAAGTCACATGGTTAGGAATAACTGCTGTCCCTAGGTTCTGACTGGAGGGAGTACAGCTATGACCGGAAGTTACTTTTTCGTAGCAGGTTAGGAGAAACAAGAAGCAGGTTAGGATAATTAAAGTGGCAGATTAGGATACTTAGGTTAAGGTTAGGATTAGCTCAAATTTTCTCCTAACCTGCTACGAAAAGTAACTTCCGATCGTAGACTATACTCCCTTTAGTCACAACCCTGTCCCTATACGTTAGTCATGAAGACCATCACAGCAACCACAGATCAGTACAGCTAGAGACACAGGTCAGTACAGCTAGAGACACAGGTCAGTACAGCTAGAGACACAGGTCAGTACAGCTAGAGACACAGGTCAGTACAGCTAGAGACACAGGTTAACACACAGCAGGTCAAGTTAGAGACGACAGTCACACAGGAAGAATAGGCCTAGAGAAGGTAGGAAAAACAACAAACAACATGTCAACGGTGAGACCGGTGAAAGACAGGGGACTGAACTGTGAACAGAGACTGAACTGTGAACAGAGACTGAACTGTGAACAGAGACTGAACTGTGAACAGAGACTGTGAACAGAGACTGTGAACAGGGACTGAACTGTGAACAGAGACTGTGAACAGGGACTGAACTGTGAACAGAGACTGTGAACAGAGACTGTGAACAGGGGGAGAGGAGAGAGAGTAAAACAGTGGAATGTTTCTTGGTAACATCATCTTTTTCTAACATTGAAATACATTATTTTGGAACAAGAATCATGATTTAAAGTTTTGTTTTGTTGTTGTCACCAAAAACACTGAACACCTATATCTATCTACACCCTCTCGTCAGCTTGGCTGTAATATCCATGTAACAGACATTTTTGGCAGTGATTCTTTTTGTCTGTCCCGTTCGTTGAATAATTCCGATTCCCCTATGAAAACAAAGCAGTTCAAATAGAATCATATCTTACACTCCTTATGATGCTAATAACACGTTGCAAGGCAAAGAGCAGTTGGAGCTCTGGCAGTAGATGTCGCCCATAACGACTGATTCAGGGTCAGGTAGTTTTAACTCCCCCTAATGGTTATGGTTAGAACTGGAGGGCAGGGTAATCTGATCCTAGATCTGTGGTTAAGGAGACACATCTGCACATCATAGATACAACCACGTACATAACATACATAGATACAGTCAGTTAAAAGATGGGTCCAAGTCCAGATGAAGATATGTGTCTGGGCCTAGCCCGTGGCTGGTGGGCAGGGACACGTAATAAGAGCAGCAGAGTTTGATGGTCTGCTTTGAATAGTGCCACTGCCCTGGCCATATCTCTCTTTGGTACTCACAAGGGAAGTTGCACAAAGTATCCAAGCTCACAGGCTACAAAGTTACAAGGTCAACTGACTATGGAGTTTGGAGAGAGATTATTATGGTGTGTTTGTGTTCAAAGAACAACAGAAAATGCTCTAGTGAAGTAACAGCTGGTTCTGGCCTATAAAAAGTGTTTCATTTGTAAATTAACAGTCCGCTAATCTCTCCTGCCATCAGTTTTTTTCTCTCTCAAATTAAACGAGACATTCACTGATAAAATAGGTTTAAAACGTACAAAAATGGAGTGTTCCTAAATAATGAAGCTTCTGACGACAGTGAGATCAAATAAACGAAGACGCAATCAATGAATATTATCTGCATTCAAATGAGGTTCAGGGGATATCACCAATGACTGCTGGAAATGCATCCTCGTACTGTGAAATCTTTGCATGCTATCATTCAGACTTATTTGTGGAACATGCATAGCTTTGTATTCATTCTCAGTGAGTTTGAAGGCCTTGGTGCAAAACCTTTCCTTTGTAAGAGCCCCCCCCCCCCCCCCCCCCCAAAAGAGAACAGGGACAGATATTGAGTTAGTTACACGAGATGTTGACGTCACTGCTGAGAAACCTCCTACCTCCAAGTTACCATGAAAATCATAATAATAACAGCAAAATTGGACACAATGTCATTGTAATACTTGACATTGGTCATAATACTTCCAGTGCACAGGTGGGGTTAGGGCTACAGGTGACCCAGCGCTAAGTTACTCACGACTGGTCAGCGTTCATTCTAGATGCCAAGAGGACTAGTGTGTTTCTTAGAACACATCGTCATTTAATCAAATCAAGAGAACAATGCCGACCACAATAACTGATTGATAAAGGGACAAGCCTTACAGACAGCAGTAGAGTTTGGACAAACAGTGAGCTCTGAATTTGGAGAACTGGACTGTGCTGTTCACAGAAAGCTACAATGTTGTTACAACATCAAAACGGAACGTTTCCATTTTTTACTCTTCAGATGCATATCATATCAACGTATATCACTGGTGAGAAAAAAGCCTTTTCTTGTATTTAGGGAGCAGGAAAAGCATTGCTACTGTACGTGTTGTCTGTTTGTTCCATTTGTCATGCAGAGTTCCCCTCCATAGCCCATAATAACCATGTCATTACTGTTAACACAACATGATGTTCTTGTTATAACTGGCACGTGGGTGGTGGAGTTTACAGCATGCAGGTCTGGGTTAGAGCACGGATTGACCGTTGGCAGGTTCAATGTGATAAGAGACACCGGTCGGGGTTAAAGGGTCAGGGGGTCAAGGGTTCATAATGGGAGTTATTCGTGGGGTTGCACCTCATCGTTACGGTTAGTTGAAAGGCAGTTAGTTATCTTGTGCTGTGTTCCCCTCATTCACACACCACACTGGGAGAGAGGGGCATTTTAATTCAGTAAAGTGACAAGTAGCGCCCCACCCCTTCCCTCCATCCCTCCTTATAGAGAAATAAGACAAATTTAGAAAAAAACCCTCCATCGTGATTGACCAATACAAGTGCCATGGCGTTCTGAGAGGCGGGGTCTGTGTGCGTAGGTGGGATGGGACTGGCTGAGGCAAGGGGGCCAAGGGGGAGGGGTAAAGGGTGGACCCTAGGAGGGGGGTTTGCTGTAACCAAACAGTCCAACAGGGAAGTACTTGACGTGCGTGGGCCACTGGGCGGCCAGTTGGAAGAACTTGACGTCGTTCCACTCCACTCCGTCTATGGACACTGCAGGGACACACACAGGGAAGGAGACACAGCTAAGTATGGCTGTTGTTCAGACAGAGAACACTTGGGGCTGTGTCCGAAATGACACCCTATTCCCTGTATAGTACACTACTTTTGACCAGGGCTATTCCCTATATAGTGCACTACTTTTGACCAGAGCCCAATGGGCCCTGTACAGGGAATAAGATGCTATTTCTGACACACTCTTAGAGACACTTAAAAGAGGTCCATTAACACAGCCCATTCTCCATTTCCTCTTTCCTACAACATCCCCAATAAATCATGTTCCCCTCACCCCACCCTCACTCCACCCTTACCCCACCCTCCCTCCGCCCTCCCTCCCTCCACCCCCACCCCGCCCTCCCTCCGCCCTCACTCTTCCAGTTTCTCTTCCTCCTCCTCCTATTTTCAGAGATTCCTCTACAGTACACCTTCACTGGATCATCCCTCCCTCCCTCCCCCCCTCCCTGTGTTATGTTGCTGTACCTTTCAACATGGTATGATGCTGCTTGGCAGAACAGATGAGTCTGCTGATGGCCTCGATGACCTGGCTCTTAGAGTCTACGTCCTTCTCCTTCGGTTTCTTACCCAGGAAGATGGTGGGAACTACAGAGAACGAGAGCGACATCGAGAGAGTCAATCTTCATAACAATACAATTCAATGCACGGAAGAAAGAAAACCAGAACTAGAGGGCATGTATACATTCCACCTCCTGTCTCCGTATTAAAAACTGTTGTAATGCTGAATGACTTTGCCTGTGTATTATAAAATAAATTATACTCTAAAACTCTTTACCCTTCTTGTTCTTCTCCTTGGTGACCACTGTCATGGCCATGGTGCTGACCTGGGCCTGGGTCTCACCGATGCCCCCTCCTGGTAGCCTGCTGACCTGCAGGGACCTGAAGGCACTCTTCAGGGTGTTCTTACCGCCCGTGTCACGCCGTTCCCCATCACGTCGCTTCTCCGCCAGCGACGCCAGCCAGTAGTCCACCTGCAGCCCGATGGTGTCCACACCATGAGGCATACTGGGGCTCCTGGAATTAATGCGATCTGGAGATTACAAATCTCAACATTTCCCTACATCCCAAGCGAAGTCAATATAACGGCTGTGTGTTAGTGCTTCAGGGGCCGGAGACAGGAAAAGGTGGGGGTTAGGGTACAATGCAGGAAAGGGGAAATTACGGAGGTTCTTGGTTAAAAATGCCAAAAGGCTGTGTTGTTTTGGGAGGTTTAGGTATGGGGTATTTAGTGACAGAGCAGGTTATGGATTCAGGGGCATACATGTCAAACAGCGCATCAACCCTGACCCTGAGTCAGGTCACGCCACAGAGGACAGTAGAGTCTGTTACAGCACCAAACCCCATCACAATGATGGGCTATAACACTAGAACCTGCTGATGTTGCTGTGTTTGTTTTTATCTGTGGTCAGACTTGACTTTCAGCAGGACAGACAAGAAGGGGACAGAATGAACCTGAGATGGATGATCTGATCTGTTTTGAGGAGAAAAGGGACTGTAGGGAATATTTCTCTCTCTCTCTCTCTTTTTACCTCCCTCTCTAACTTTTTGTCTCTCTCTCTCCATCCCTTTCTCTCTCTCCATCCATCCCTCTCTCTCTCTCTAACTCTTTGTCTCTCTCTCTCCATCCCCCTCTCTCTCTATTGCCGTGGCCTCGGAGCATGCGCAGACCAGCTGGCTGGTGTGTTTACGGATATATTTAATCAATCCCTATCCCAGTCTGTTGTTCCCACATGCTTCAAGAGGGCCACCATTGTTCCTGTTCCCAAGAAAGCTAAGGTAACTGAGCTAAACGACTACCGCCCCGTAGCACTCACTTCTGTCATCATGAAGTGCTTTGAGAGACTAGTCAAGGACCATATCACCTCCACCCTACCTGACACCCTAGACCCACTCCAATTTGCTTACCGCCCAAATAGGTCCACAGACGATGCAATCTCAACCACACTGCACACTGCCCTAACCCATCTGGACAAGAGGAATACCTATGTGAGAATGCTGTTCATCGACTACAGCTCGGCATTTAACACCATAGTGCCCTCCAAGCCCGTCATCAAGCTCGAGACCCTGGGTCTCGACCCCGCCCTGTGCAACTGGGTACTGGACTTCCTGACGGGCCGCCCCCAGGTGGTGAGGGTAGGCAACAACATTTCCACCCCGCTGATCCTCAACACTGGGGCCCCACAATGGTGCGTTCTGAGCCCTCTCCTGTACTCCCTGTTCACCCACGACTGCGTGGCCACGCACGCCTCCAACTCAATCATCAAGTTTGCGGACGACACAACAGTGGTAGGCTTGATTACCAACAATGACGAGACGGCCTACAGGGAGGAGGTGAGGGCCCTCGGAGTGTGGTGTCAGGAAAATAACCTCACACTCAACGTCAACAAAACTAAGGAGATGATTGTGGACTTCAGGAAACAGCAGAGGGAACACCCCCCTATCCACATCGATGGAACAGTAGTGGAGAGGGTAGTAAGTTTTAAGTTCCTCGGCGTACACATCACAGACAAACTGAATTGGTCCACCCACACAGACAGCATCGTGAAGAACCTCAGGAGGCTGAAGAAATTCGGCTTGTCACCAAAAGCACTCACAAACTTCTACAGATGCACAATCGAGAGCATCCTGTCGGGCTGTATCACCGCCTGGTACGGCAACTGCTCCGCCCACAACCGTAAGGCTCTCCAGAGGGTAGTGAGGTCTGCACAACTTATCACCTGGGGCAAACTACCTGCCCTCCAGGACACCTACACCACCCGATGTCACAGGAAGGCCATAAAGATCATCCAAGGACAACAACCACCCGAGCCACTGCCTGTTCACCCCGCTATCATCCAGAAGGCGAGGTCAGTACAGGTGCATCAAAGCTGGGACCGAGAGACTGAAAAACAGCTTCTATCTCAAGGCCATCAGACTGTTAAACAGCCACCACTAACATTGAGTGGCTGCTGCCAACACACTGACTCAACTAGAGCCACTTTAATAATGGGAATTGATGGGAAATGATGTAAAATATATCACTAGCCACTTTAAACAATGCTACCTAATATAATGTTTACATACCCTACATTATTAATCTCATATGTATATACTGTACTCTATATCATCTACTGCATCTTTATGTAATACATGTATCACTAGCCACTTAAACTATGCCACTTTGTTTACATACTCATCTCATATGTATATACTGCACTCAATACCATCTACTGTATCTTGCCTATGCCGCTCTGTACCATCACTCATTCATATATCTTTATGTACATATTCTTTATCCCCTTACACTTGTGTCTATAAGGTAGTAGTTTTGGAATTGTTAGCTAGATTACTTGTTGGTTATTACTGCATGGTCGTTACTAGAAGCACAAGCATTTCGCTACACTCGCATTAACATCTGCTAACCATATGTATGTGACAAATAAAATTTGATTTGATTTGCTCTCTCTCTAACTCTGTCTCTCTCTCTCCATCCCTCTCTCTCTTTTCCCCCTCTCTCAGAGAAGAGGCAACGCTGTCAGGTCCTTGGGGGCCACAGTGTATCCTGTCTATAGGTTAGCGTTCCTATCATGGACTTAGACATAAAATATGTGTCCAAACACTCTCTGGCACTTAAATGATCCATTCATGATTGCCCAGAAAGAGAAGAGAAAACGTAGCAACTGGAATGATCCTCTAATAAGAAATATAAGACGACAGCCATGCCAGGGGTTGCAGACCTACCCCTGTACTGCCAGAACACTGCCCATGGAGGGAGAGGAGGGGGGAGTGGCAGCCTCTTTGATCAGCCCAGCAGGAGAGCTGTGGGAGGGAGGGGACGTAGAGGGAACAGCAAGGCTCACTGCCACACACTCTTCTGTGTCTCCTAGGCAAGAATAGATGACGGTGAGATAAATGTTATTATTTTGTTTCAAAATAAGTATATATACACTACCGGTAAAAAGGTTTAGAACACCTACTCATTCAAGGGTTTTTCTTTATTTTTACTATTTTCTACATTGTATAATAATAGTGAAGACATCAAAACTATGAAATAACACATATGGAATCATGTAGTAACCAAAAAAAGTGTTATAAAAAATCCAAATATATTTTAGATTTGAGATTCTTCAAATAGCCACCCTTTGCCTTGATGACAGCTTTGCACACTCTTGGCATTCTAGCATACCAGCTTCACCTAGAATGCTTTCCCAACAGTCTTGAAGGACTTCCCACATATGCTGAGCACTTGTTGGCTGCTTTTCCTTCACTCTGTGGTCCAACTCATCCCAAACCATCTCAATTAGGTTGAGGTCCGGTGATTGTGGAGGCCAGGTCATCTGATGCAGCACTCCATCACTCTCCTTCTTGGTAAAATAGCTCTTACACAGACTGGAGGTGTGTTGAGTCATAGGCCCACTAAGCCCAAACCAGAAGGGATGGTGTATCGCTGCAGAATGCTGTGGTAGCCATGCTGGTTAAGTGTGCCTTTAATACTAAATAAATCACAGTGTCACCAGCAAAGCACCCCCACACCATCACACCTCCTCCTCCATGCTTTATGGTGGGAAATACACATGCAGAGATCATCCAACCACACCACGTCTCACAGTGGTTGGAACCAAAAATCGCAAATTTCCACCGGTCAAACGTCCATTGACCGTGTTTCTTGGCCCAAGCAAGTCTCTTCTTATTATTGGTGTCCTTTAGTAGTGGTTTCTTTGCAGCAATTCGACCATGAAGGCCTGATTCACGCTGTCTCCTGTGGCCAGTTGATGTTGAGATGTGTCTGTTACTTGATCTCTGTGTAGCATTTATTTGGGCTGCAATTTCTGAGGCTTGTAACTCTAATGAACTTGTCCTCTGAAGCAGAGGTAACTCTGGGTCTTCCTTTCCTGTGGCGGTCCTCATGAGAGCCAGTTTCATCGTAGCGCTTGATGGTTTTTGTGACTGCACTTGAAGGAACTTTCAAAGTTCTTGAAATTTTCCGGATTGACTGACCTTCATGTCTTAAAGTAATGATGGACTGTTGTTTCTCTTTGCTTATTTGAGCTGTTCTTGCCATAATATGGACTGGTTCTGTATACCACCCCGACCTTGTCACAACACAACTGATTGGCTCAAACGCATTAAAAAAGGAAAGAAATTCCACAAATTAACTTTTAAGAAGGCATACCTGTTAATTGAAATCCATTCCAGGTGACTACCTCATGAAGCTGGTTGAGAAAATCCCAAGTGTGCAAAGCTGTCATCAAGCCAAAGAGTGGCTATTTGAAGAATCTCAAATATATTTAGATTTGTTTAACACTTTTTTGGTTACTACATGATTCCATATGTGTTATTTCATAGTTTTGATGTCTTCACTCTTATTCTACAATGTAGAAAATAGTAAAAATAAAGAAAAACCCTTGAATGAGTAGACGTTCTCAAACTTTTGACCAGTAATGTATATGTCATAAAATAGGCATGCTTTTTGGAAGATATATCTTTAGAGGTAACAAAGTGAATGTCTTTATTGCTTTTTAAACCACCTACCAGTAGAGGATGGACCATGCTCAATCAGACCAACCTTCACCACCTGAGAGACATGACAACATCCTGTTACTGCAACATCAGGAAAAACACCTCATATTCCAACACCTTAAATCAGCTGAAGAGTTCCTATAGAAACTCAAGGGTAGCTCTATGGAAAAGGCCACAGAGAGAACTAGACGTTTGGTTTGTACACATACCCCAATGAAGGGAATGAACTTCTGGTAGGAATCTTCATCGTGCCTGGAGAGAGAGAGAGAGAGAGAATGTTTTATATGGGTTTGAATGAAATACCATCTTCTGGTTAAGGTGTGTGTGTGTGTTACCACTCACGTCCTGTGTTTACAGGTAAGCATGGCCTCAGCGATGGGCAGCTGGTGTGTGACTGTGGCGCCACTGATGTACTGAGAGATCCTACCTGCCACGTCCAACTGAACTACAGTGCAGGGAAACAGGAAGACAGGACAAAGGGTTAGAGGTCACTGGTCAGAGGTCAGGCCCTGTGTGCTAACGTTATGTATCCAGATCCAGTATGTGTTTACCTTTCTGTGGGGGTTCAGAGTGGATGAACACGTCTCCCCACGCCCCATCTAAGAATGCAGAGCTGTAACGGTTGTCTAGGGCACCCAGGTGCTTAGCAACAGGATGACAGCCTATGCGAGAGAGGGTTCTATTTTAGTGATCAGCCTGACGACAACAACTCTTTCATACATCAACAACCCATCGCCACGCTGGTCATCATGGATACCAACGGCCATGTTGTTTGTCTCACCCAGGGGCACCACCAGGAACCTCAGGTGGCTGAGCCAATCAGAGGTCTTGCTGGCCAGCTGGGTGACGAAGAACTGCAGAATGGCACTGAGGTAGCTCTGACTGCCCACCACTGCCACCTTGACTGGCCTGGGCATGGACGAGTTACAGTTACAACTGAGAGGGAGAGAGGGGAGATGGTTAAAGATAATCACTGACGTCTTACAGCCTTAACTCAGGACTTCATCAATACAGAGTGCAGAGGGATGGAGGGAGAGAGAGGAAAACAGAGAAGAAGAAGAGAGGGAGAGAAGCAGGAAAGAAAGAGGAAGATAAAGAGAGAGAGATGGGGGCAGAGAAGCGGAAAGAGATAGGATAAAAAGAAAGGATGCAGGAAGGAGTGAAAAGCAAAGATAGCGACAGTGGAATAAATGAGCGAAGAGAATCAACTGAATATTGTCTGTGACTGTGAGCTCTGAGGTCTAAATATTTCATAGACAGACAGATTAACAGATCATACAAAACGTGTTAGATCCGACAGACTCACAACTTTGTGTGTGTGTGTCCGTGTGTGTGTGTGAGACTCACAACTTCTGGATGCGTGTGAGAACAGCAGAAAGCACCGCCTGGATCTCAGCACCTGAACACGTACACACCACCGGGTGCCTCTGTACCTGCAGCTGCTCTACCACGTACTGGAACACACACACACACACCACAGACACTTAGGGAACTGCGGCAACATACACGTTTGTTCTGCTGCAACATGCACACTTCTACATAGTTGTTACCTGGCCCTGCCAGTCGGTGCCATTGACCAGGATGAGACTCTCAGGAAGAGCAGAGTCAGACAGCAGGACATGGTTTAGCTGATCATACACCGCCTTCCTCAGGACCTACACCCACAGCACGCACCCAAACACACAGCACGCACGCACCCACACACACAGCACGCACCCATACACACAGCACGCACCCACCCACACGCATAGCATGCACCCACACGCACAGCACGCACACAAACACACAGCACGCACGCACCCACCCACACACACAGCACGCACACAAACACACAGCACGCACCCACAAACACACAGGACGCACACACACAGCACGCACCCACACAAACATGAAGTGGAACAGTTTCTTATTAGATGACTCATAAAAACATACATAATTTCTTCACGTCGTCATGGGTACATTTATGTGCTTTATTCAGACTTGAAGAGATCAAGAGGGAGAGAGACGAGCTTTGTTTCTTGGCGTATAATGTGCAGGGTTTTATGTATAATGTGCAGGGTTTTATATATAATGTGCTGTGTCTTTTATATAATGTACAGTGTTTTATATATCATGTACAGTGTTTTATATTTAATGTGCTGTGTTTTATACATGTGCTTTGTTTTTTATATATAATGTGCAGTATTTTGAATATAATGTGCAGGGTTTTTTTATATAATGTGCAGGGTTTTTTTATATAATGTGCTGTGTTTTTTGTATATAATGTGCTGTATTGTTTTATATATATAATGTGCTGTGTTTTTTGTATATAATGTGCTGTGTTTTTTGTATATAATGTGCTGTTTTTTTATATAATGTGCTGTTTTTTTTATATAATGTGCTGTGTTTTTTGTATATAATGTGCTGTTTTTTTATATATATAATGTGCTGTGTTTTTTTTATATAATGTGCTGTGTTTTTTGTATATAATGTGCTGTTTTTTTATATAATGTGCTGTTTTTTTTATATAATGTGCTGTGTTTTTTGTATATAATGTGCTGTTTTTTTTATATAATGTGCTGTGTTTTTTGTATATAATGTGCTGTTTTTTTATATATATAATGTGCTGGTTTTTTTATATAATGTGCTGTGTTTTTTTTATATAATGTGCTGTGGTTTTTATATAATGTGCTGTTTTTTTTATATAATGTGCTGTTTTTATTTATTTATATAATGTGCTGTATTTTTTTATTTTATATAATGTGCTGTGTTTTTTATATAATGTGCTGTTTTTATTTATTTATATAATGTGCTGTTTTTATTTATTTATATAATGTGCTGTTTTTATTTATTTATATAATGTGCTGTATTTTTTTATTTTATATAATGTGCTGTATTTTTTATATAATGTGCTGTTTTTATTTATTTATATAATGTGCTGTTTTTATTTATTTATATAATGTGCTGTTTTTATTTATTTATATAATGTGCTGTATTTTTAAATTTTATATAATGTGCTGTTTTTATTTATTTATATAATGTGCTGTTTTTATTTATTTATATAATGTGCTGTTTTTATTTATTTATATAATGTGCTGTATTTTTTTATTTTATATAATGTGCTGTTTTTTTATATATAATGTGCTGTTTTTATTTATTTATATAATGTGCTGTATTTATTTATTTATATAATGTGCTGTTTTTATTTATTTATATAATGTGCTGTTTTTATTTATTTATATGATGTGCTGTTTTTATTTATTTATATAATGTGCTGTTTTTATTTATTTATATAATGTGCTGTATTTTTTTATTTTATATAATGTGCTGTTTTTATTTATTTATATAATGTGCTGTTTTTATTTATTTATATAATGTGCTGTTTTTATTTATTTATATAATGTGCTGTATTTTTTTATTTTATATAATGTGCTGTTTTTTTTATATAATGTGCTGTTTTTATTTATTTATATAATGTGCTGTTTTTATTTATTTATATAATGTGCTGTATTTTTTTATTTTATATAATGTGCTGTGTTTTTTATATAATGTGCTGTTTTTATTTATTTATATAATGTGCTGTATTTTTTTATTTTATATAATGTGCTGTTTTTATTTATTTATATAATGTGCTGTTTTTATTTATTTATATAATGTGCTGTTTTTATTTATTTATATAATGTGCTGTATTTTTTTATTTTATATAATGTGCTGTTTTTTTATATAATGTGCTGTTTTTATTTATTTATATAATGTGCTGTTTTTATTTATTTATATAATGTGCTGTGTTTTTTATATAATGTGCTGTTTTTATTTATTTATATAATGTGCTGTATTTTTTTATTTTATATAATGTGCTGTGTTTTTTTTATATATAATGTGCTGTTTTTATTTATTTATATAATGTGCTGTTTTTATTTATTTATATAATGTGCTGTTTTTATTTATTTATATAATGTGCTGTTTTTATTTATTTATATAATGTGCTGTTTTTATTTATTTATATAATGTGCTGTTTTTATTTATTTATATAATGTGCTGTTTTTATTTATTTATATAATGTGCTGTTTTTATTTATTTATATAATGTGCTGTTTTTATTTATTTATATAATGTGCTGTATTTATTTATTTATATAATGTGCTGTATTTATTTATTTATATAATGTGCTGTTTTTATTTATTTATATAATGTGCTGTTTTTATTTATTTATATAATGTGCTGTTTTTATTTATTTATATAATGTGCTGTTTTTATTTATTTATATAATGTGCTGTATTTTTTTATTTTATATAATGTGCTGTTTTTATTTATTTTATATAATGTGCTGTTTTTATTTATTTATATAATGTGCTGTTTTTATTTATATATATAATGTGCTGTTTTTATTTATTTATATAATGTGCTGTTTTTATTTATTTATATAATGTGCTGTTTTTATTTATTTATATAATGTGCTGTATTTTTTTATTTTATATAATGTGCTGTTTTTATTTATTTATATAATGTGCTGTTTTTATTTATTTATATAATGTGCTGTTTTTATTTATTTATATAATGTGCTGTTTTTATTTATTTATATAATGTGCTGTTTTTATTTATTTATATAATGTGCTGTATTTTTTTATTTTATATAATGTGCTGTTTTTTTTTATTTTATATAATGTGCTGTTTTTATTTATTTTATATAATGTGCTGTTTTTATTTATTTATATAATGTGCTGTTTTTTTTAATTTTATATAATGTGCTGTTTTTTTTTATTTTATATAATGTGCTGTTTTTTTTTATTTTATATAATGTGCTGTTTTTTTTTATTTTATATAATGTGCTGTTTTTATTTATTTTATATAATGTGCTGTTTTTATTTATTTATATAATGTGCTGTATTTTTTTATTTTATATAATGTGCTGTGTTTTTTTTTATATATAATGTGCTGTGGCGTCCTAAAACTAGTTCTGACAACTGGAACTATAGGACCCCTTGCTGTATGAGCTGTGTGTGTGTTTGTGTGTATATATGTTACTATACTTGTGAGAACCAGAAGTCTGGTCCTCACTTGTAAAAAGGCTACTTTAGGTTTAGGGGTAAGGTTAGGGTAAGGTTTTGGGGTTAAGGTAAGGGTTAGGTTTAGGGGTTAATGTTAGGGTAAGGATTAGGTTTAGGGGTTAAGGTTAGGGTAGAGGTTAGGTTTAGGGGTTAGGTTTAGGGGTTAAGGTTAGGGTAAGGATTAGGTTTAGGGGTTAAGGTTAGGGTTAGGTTTAGGGGTTAAGGTTAGGGTAAGGGTTAGGTTTAGGGGTTAGGGTAGGGTTAGGTTTTGAGGTTAAGGTTATGGTATGGGTTAGGTAAAAAGGATTTTGAACGAGAATCAATTGTTGGTCCCCAAAAAGTCCTCACAAGTATAGTAAGACGTGTGTGTGTGTGTGTGTGCATACAGTATGTGAGAGTGTGACATTCTCTAAGTAAGAATTTCATGTGTATGTTTGAAGAGCATCAATGAATGTTTACATATACCAGTATGAACATATATGTCTAAGATTGTGTGTGTGTTACCTGTGATCTGTGTCCCAGTTCGGGGGACCTCTCGCTGTCAGAGATGTTGGTCTTCGCCCCTTCACTGATTGGTTTAGACAGCTGCCTCTCCTTCATAGGAGTATTGCTCTGTCTCTTCTGTTTGGGGGTGTGGCCTCCGCCGTCCAACCTGAGGGAGATGTTTCAACTCCAAATCAACCTGTAGCCCGTAGCAACATTACCCAGAGGAGTATGAAATGGAAAATATTCTACCTGGCCTCTTAGAGAAAAAAAAAATTGAAAATATTTTACCTGGCCTCTTAAGAGAGAAATGGAAAAAGTGAGTGTGTTGGTGCTTGTTTGTGTTCGTTACCTGGGAGAGGGCATAGTCTGTCCTCCTTCACTCTTACTGCTCTTCAGGGGCGTACAGGGTTTCTCAGCCACCGACACCTTAATGCAGGGGCCCTCTGGAAACATCTCTTGATCGTTCAACTCCTACACACACGACACGACACACATTAGCTCGAGTTGACTTCTACTACTACACACACACACACACACACACACACACACACACACACACACACACACACACACACACACACACACACACACACACACACACACACACAAATATATTTACTCTGGATTGTTAATTGGACTCGTTCTGGCATTTCTAGATGTTTTGTTCAGATTATTTCCGTACATGTATCGTGTTTGTGAGACACGCTACTAGAAACAACAGCACCTGCTTTAACATCTGCAAATCTGTGTACGCGACCAATACATTTTGATTTGATTTGGAGTGTCTCACCAGTGTGTCTGTCTCGGAGAGGGCCTCTACCTCCAGGTTACGACTGTGAGAGTGTTTCATCTGCTCCCCCTGCTGGAGACACACAGGAAACACAGTCACACCTCACCTGCAGGGAATCTCAATCCTTCAGTCTCTCTCCTCTGTCTCCATTCTGTTTACAACCCATCTACAAGATGTTTCTCCCTTCCTCCCTCCCTCTCTCCCCTCCTCCCTCCCTCTCTCTCCTCTTACCTCCCTCTCTCTCTCTCTCCCCTCCTGTATCCCTATCTCTCCCCTCCCTCTCTCTCTCCCCTCCTCCCTCTCCCCCATATCTCCCCCTCTCTCTCTCCCCTCCTCCCTCCCTCTCTCTCTCCCCCCTCCTCCCTCCCTCTCTCCCCCTTCCTCCCTCCCTCTCTCCCCCTCCTCCCTCCCTCTCTCTATTCCTTCCTGGCTCTCTCCACCCTCTACCCCCGGGACGCTCTATCTCCCCCACTCTCACTCTCCCCTCATATCTCCCACCCCCTCTCTCTCCCCTCATATCTCTCTCTCCCCTCCTCCCCCTCTCTCTCTCTCTCTCTCCCCTCCTCCCTCCCTCTCTTCCTTCCTGGCTCTCTCCACCCTCTACCCCCCGGATGCTCTATCTCCCCCACTCTCACCTCTCTCCCCCCCATCTTACTTACAGGGTTGAAGCAGGCGTCACGTCCCAGGCTCCCCCCTCTGCTGTTCAGACTGGTGATCTCTGTCTGAGAGCTGGACTGAGACATCCCCTCAAAGAACGGCCTGGATGGCCACACACAGAGGAGCAATACATGTTAGCACAGATTGAAACACTTTTCTGACACATTTTTAAACCAATCACATACACCGTTCCCTAATCTATCAAGTTCTAATGATCAAGACCGAAAGCCAAGTTCAACCGAAGATTATGAATCCATTTCACCATCCATCTATTCATTTGATTAGTGGAATAGTGGCTTGATAAGCTGATGAGAATCGGATGTTTAGGAATGACAAGTGTTCATAAACATACCAGTGTTCATAATCATACCAGTGTTCATAAACATATCAGTGTTCATAATCATACCAGTGTTCATAATCATACCAGTGTTCATAAACATACCAGTGTTCATAAACATACCAGTGTTCATAAACATACCAGTGTTCATAAACATACCAGTGTTCATAATCATACCAGAGTATTCTCAATAACAGTAGAATGTACTGTCATTTGTTGACCAGCAGAGGGGGCAGCATACTGAGGTACTAACTGGCCGTAACTGCACTTCCTTTGTGCCTACGTCCCTTATATGGGAATGTATACTTCACACAGAGACTCAGGAGCGTTGATTCCTCTATAGGCCTCTTACATATACGTTGCTGACTGTTTAGGTTAGACGCACTGCGGGTTCTGGCTGTGTGTGGCACCATAACAGCTACCTGAGTTTAGGTTTGGGTGTGCTGAGGATGCTGTCCGTCTCCTCCATCTCTGGTCCGCTGTCAGAGGGGTTGTACATCTCCAGACTGTCATACAACTCATCTAAATCCTCCTCCACTTCCTGGATCTGTTCTCTAGAGACATGCTCCAGACCAAAACCCACCTGCACACACACACACACACGCACACGCACGGGCATTAGCAGTGATCAAACACACACACACATACACATTAGCAGTGATCAAATACATGGATACACACACACACGCACACGCACAGGGGCATTAGCAGTGATCAAATACATGGATGATACACACACACACAAACACAAACACAGAGGCATTAGCAGTGATCAAATACAAACACACACACACACACAGGGCTCTCAGTTGTGCTACCACATCTCCAGCACTGCAAAGCACACCGCATACATAGTACACTGCATAGTACACTGCATAGTACATAGTACACTGCATAGTATACTGCATAGTACACAGCATAGTACACTGCATAGTACATAGTACACAACATAGTACATAGTACACTGCATAGTACACTGCATAGTACACAGTGCACTGCATAGTACATAGTACACCGCATGGTACACAGCATAGCACACTGCATAGTACATAGTACACTGCAAAGTACACTGCATAGCACATAGTACACTGCATAGCACATATTACACTGCATAGTACACAGCATATCACATAGTACACCGCACAGTACACTGCATAGCACATAGTACACTGCATGGTACACCGCATATTACACTGCATAGTACATAGTACACCGCATAGCACATAGTACACGAATAGTACACTGCATAGTACATAGTACACTGCATAGTACACCGCATAGCACATAGTACACCGAATAGTACACTGCATAGTACATAGTACACTGCATAGTACACCGCATAGCACATAGTACACCGAATAGTACACTGCATAGTACATAGTACACTGCATAGTACACTGCATAGCACATAGTACACTGCATAGTACATAGTACACTGCATAATACATGGCATAGTACACCGCATAGTACATAGTACACTGCATAGTACATCACATAGCACACTGCATAGTACACCACATAGTATATAGTACACTGTATAGTACACCACATTGCACACTGCATAGTACATAGTACACCGCATAGCACACTGTATAGTACACCGCATAGTATATAGTACACTGTATAGTACACCACATTGCACACTGCATAGTACATAGTACACTGCATAATACACGGCATAGTACACGGCATAGTACACTGTATAGTACACCGCATTGCACACTGCATAGTACATAGTACACCGCATAGCACACCGCACAGTACATAGTACACTGCATAGTACATAGTACACCGTATAGTACATAGTACACAGCATAGTACATAGTACACTGCATAGTACATAGTACACCGTATAGTACATAGTACACAGCATAGTACATAGTACACTGCATAGTACACCAACACCTTCAATTACAATGATACAAAAGGTGTTCAGAGATGAGTGAAGGAAGCAAAACAGAGAGGGGGAAAACTGCACGTGAATGTATAAGACAGAGAAAGTAACAACTGAAAGTTTGAGTTCAGACACATTTTATATCTCTTAGTCAATAAGTAAGAGAGACAGAGAGAGACAGAGAGAGAGAGACAGAGATAGATAGAGAGAGCAAGAGAGAGACACACAGAGAGATAGAGAGATAGGAGAGAGAGACAGAGAGAGACAGACAGAGATAGATAGGAGAGAGCGAGAGAGAGACACACAGAGAGAGAGAGAGAGAGAGATAGGAGAGAGCGAGAGAGAGATAGGAGAGAGAGAGAGGAGAGAGAGAGAGACAGACAGAGATAGATAGGAGAGAGCGAGAGAGAGACACAGAGAGAGAGAGAGAGATAGGAGAGAGAGAGAGACAGAGAGACAGAGAGAGACAGACAGAGATAGATAGGAGAGAGCGAGAGAGAGACACAGAGAGAGAGAGAGATAGGAGAGAGAGAGAGAGAGAGAGACAGAGAGACAGACAGAGAGATAGATAGGAGAGAGTGAGAGAGACACACAGAGAGAGAGAGAGATAGGAGAGAGAGAGACAGAGAGAGAGATAGAGAGAGAGACAGACAGAGAGAGATAGATAGGAGAGAGCAAGAGAGACACACAGAGAGAGAGAGAGAGATAGGAGAGAGAGAGATAGGAGAGAGAGAGAGACAGAGAGAAAAGAGAGAGCGAGAGAGAAGAGAGAAACGGAAAGGGAGAGAGAGAGAGAGAGATGCTTACCTCATCTGAAACTTTGAATCTTTTCAGCAGGGCCACAAACTTCTGCTTGATGTTAGGTTGCTGTAAAAGAGACCAGGATGATTTTCCGCTGAGTCAAGTGTTCTGTCTAATGACCCACAGAACCATGAGTTAATGGATAACTGTCTACCAGCCACCTGGGCCATCCCTCCCTGTTTCAGACCCTTTTCTATTGTTGCTGCCTCTTGATTAGGACGCTGTGTAATCGGTGCGTGTTGGTGGCAGGAAAGCCAGGCGCAGGAGAACGAACTTGGTAAAACGGAGTTGTTTAATAAATGCTGATAAAACTCCAAAAACCAAAATGTACAAAATAACAAAACTGGGTACAAAACCCGTCGCACACCAACATAATACATGCACATCACATACAAACAAACAATCTCCGACAAGGACATGAGGGGAAACAGAGGGTTAAATACACAACATGGAATTGATGGGATTGGAACCAGGTGTGTAGGAAGACAAGACAAAAGCAATGGAAAATGAAAAATGGATCAGCGATGGCTCGAAGATCGGTGACGTCGGCCGCCGAACACCGCCCCAACAAGGAGAGGGACTGACTTTGGCGGAAGTCGTGACACCCTGTCTACAAAGACAGTAATGAATATCAACTGGACTGCTGGACTAGAAAACAGATCATTTGAGGTGGCTAATGCTAATGCTGACGATGATGAAGATCATTATTAAATTGATGTTGGATAGCGTACAGTGTGATGTGTCATTCAGGGGATATTACAGCCATGGCCTCATTCTGCGCTGTCTGCTGGCCGCAGGTGGTGTGACTGGGGAGTAGTGTGTGTGTGTGTGTGTTTGTGTGTGTCCACAGGCGGTGTTGTTAGGGAGCAGTGATGACAGACAGCCCCACCGTGACCTTCACAGGACAAACCCATTAATAACCCTCCCTCCCGATTCCCTCCCGCTGTCACACACACACACACACACACACACACACACACACACACACACACACACACAACATAAATACAGCAAAGACTTATACAAACCCCTGATACACTGCCCTTGTCACTACAAATCGCTGCCTCATCGCAATTTACGGAGCTGCCGACAAGTCTATGTTAATCGGTTTTGGCCGTGTGTGTGTATATGTGTGTATGTGTGTGTGTGTGTGTTTTGTTTGCGTGGGTGATTGGTTAAATTGTCTGAATTGTCTGTTTTCCTCCCGGGACACTGGCTGACTGAGAGGGATGGAGAGAGAGGAGGTAGAGGGAGAGGCTGACTGAGGAGAGGGATGGAGAGAGAGGAGATAGAGGGAGAGGCTGACTGAGGAGAGGGATGGAGAGAGAGGAGATAGAGGGAGAGGCTGACTGAGGAGAAGGATGGAGAGAGAGGAGATAGAGGGAGAGGCTGACTGAGGAGAGAGATGGAGAGAGAGGCTGACTGAGGAGAAGGGTGGAGAGAGAGGAGGATAGAGGGATAGGCTGACTGAGGAGAGGGATGGAGAGAGAGGAGGATAGAGGGAGAGGCTGACTGAGGAGAGGGGTGGAGAGAGAGGAGGATAGAGGGAGAGGCTGACTGAGGAGAGGGATGGAGAGAGAGGAGGATAGAGGGAGAGGCTGACTGAGGAGAGGGATGGAGAGAGAGGAGATAGAGGGAGAGGCTGACTGAGGAGAGGGATGGAGAGAGAGGAGATAGAGGGAGAGGCTGACTGAGGAGAGGGATGGAGAGAGAGGAGGATAGAGGGAGAGGCTGACTGAAGAGAGGGGTGGAGAGAGAGGATAGAGGGAGAGGCTGACTGAGGAGAGGGATGGAGAGAGAGGAGGATAGAGGGAGAGGCTGACTGAGGAGAGGGATGAGAGAGAGGAGGATAGAGGGAGAGGCAGACTGAGGAGAGGGATGGAGAGAGAGGAGATAGAGGGAGAGGCTGACTGAGGAGAGGGATGGAGAGAGAGGAGATAGAGGGAGAGGTTGACTGAGGAGAGGGATGGAGAGAGAGGAGATAGAGGGAGAGGCTGACTGAGGAGAGGGATGGAGAGAGAGGAGGATAGAGGGAGAGGCTGACAGAGGGATGGAGAGAGAGTAGGATAGAGGGAGAGGCTGACTGAGGAGAGAGAGGAGATAGAGGGAGAGGCTGACTGAGGAGAGGGGTGGAGATAGAGGAGATAGAGGGAGAGGCTGACTGAGGAGAGGGATGGAGAGAGAGGAGATAGAGGGAGAGGCTGACTGAGGAGAGGGATGGAGAGAGAGGAGGATAGAGGGAGAGGTTGACTGAGGAGAGGGATGGAGAGAGAGGAGATAGAG